>NC_049984.1:23289673-23340365 GCF_000003815.2 Branchiostoma floridae | reverse complement strand
TCAACGTTAAGTTCAGCCGAAGAATGGAGGGGCTGCAATCGACAAGTAGGTCGGCTACTTCAGCACCTTGCCGAGTTAGCCACCGCATGCGTACGCGCTGGAAATGTTGTAGCTGAAGATAATTACGACATTCTCTGTGAAGAAGAGGATAAGCTGTCTGAGATTGTCTCCAAGACGAGAAGGTTTGGGGTACCAGAACTTTGTCTGTTCTATTTCATTTCAAACCATACAGAAGAGGACGGTGGTGAAAACATCGGGGAAGTCATCATGCCGCTTGCTGGTCCGGCCTACGCTCCCCCCTCACCAGGTGTCAGTAGGAGCCCATGGCACACGCCCCCCTCCGGGCCTCCCCACATCTCAACAGAAGCCCTCGCCTCTCCCGAAGGCAAACCCGTCCCCAGCAAAATGTCGAAGTCGGCGGCCCTGGAGTTGAGCCCGGTCGCTTTGCCGGACCTGCCAGCGTCATCATTTCTGACAGTCTCGGCTTCGTAGTAGACAGGGGAAACAAAAGGATACAAGTCTTCAATATGGAGGGGGACTTCGTATCGGAGTTTTCCACAAGAACAGCAGGAGACCGGAGAAGCAGTATCCCGAATGGAATAGCCGCGGATTCAGAGAGCCAGCTTTGGGTGACGAACTCGTCCGGTGACGTTACCGTGTATGACACAAGAGGATGCCACATCAAGACAGTCAAGACGAACGGGGAGCCATGGGGCATCGCGTATGACAACAGAAACGACCGTGTGATCATCACGGACGTCCGGCAACACTGCGTCATCATTCTCCGCACAGACGGCTCGCCATTGGCCACGCTGGGGACTATGGGTAGGGACGACTACCAGTTTGACACGCCGTCCTACGTAGCTGTCAATCTTCTTGGTGACATCATAGTGTCGGATTGTCGGAACCACTGCGTCAAGGTCTTCGATGAAAGCGGGCGCTTCATGTTTAGGTGAGAATTAACAAATGTCATGTCTTTTATCAAACCACGTTGGTATCATTAGGAAATAACTATTGCGTTGCTCATCGGTTATTGAGACTGCGTCGACGGCACGTGTGTGTGCGTGTGTGTGTGTGTGTGCGTGTGTGTGTGTGTGTGAGTGTGTGTGTGTGCGCGCGTGTGTGTGTGTGTGTGTGTTGTGTGTGTGTGTGTGTGCGTGTGTGTGTGTGCGTGTGTGTGTGTGTGTGAGTGTGTGTGTGTGCGTGTGTGTGTGTATGTATATGTGTGTGTGTGTGTGTGTGTGTGTGTTGTGTGTGTGTGTGCGTGCGTGCGTGTGTGTGTGTGTGCGTGTGTGTGTGTGTGTGTGCGTGCGTGCGTGTGTGTGTGTGTGTGTGTGTATGTGTGTGTGTGTGTGTGTGTGTGTGTGTGTGTGTGTGTGTGTGTGTGTGTGCATTCGCGCATGCCTGCGTGAGTGAGTTTGAGCACGAAAACTTGAGGAGGCATAAATGGTTTGCTTTGATATTCGGGACTTGGTTAGGTCTTGATGATGATACATGTATCTCGTTTTTATCAAACTGCGATGCTGATCGGTAGACTTATAACATGTCATCCAAGCTTGCTTGCTGTCCATTCATTAATTGATGGTCGATAATATCTTAAGTCTATACATGGCTTTCAAGTAGTCATTCAGTCTACCCTACTTTGCACCGGAACAATTTGAAGCAGGACTTCGTTATTGTACCATTATCCAGGTTTGGCGGGAAAGGTTCCGAAGATGGCCGCCTGAGCTACCCCCGTGGAGTTTGCGCAGACGAGTTCGGCAACATCATCGTGGCCGACTACGGAAACGACCGAGTGGAACTCTTCGACAGTAACGGGAAATTTCTGAAGCACGTCGCCAGTATTGGGTGGCCGGCGGCGGTTGCTCTAGGGGCCCAGGGTTAGCTACTGGTAACCAACGACTGTAAGCATAAAATGACAATCTTCAGCCATTACCAGAGAGTGTCGACAAGTGACAGTCTCAGTCTGTGCTGTAGCATTCGCTCACTGTATGATGGAAGATTGCCCAATGTCTGAGATACCGTTCTGGCTGTGTTTTATGTGCCCTCACTTATAATAACTGAAAATACTTTTGATGCATGTGTACGAGTTTTGGTATGTGGGTAGGTTTTGAGGTCACGAAATATAACGATTTGGGGCCCCTAGCAGTATTTACAGGTACTGCGTCCTCGTTTACCGACCGATACCCCCTTTTTGAAAGTAGAATGGTATTGTCCATGGACAGCTGGTTAGCCGAACACCATGTAAATGATTACATCTGTGATGGGTGTTCTCACCTTTGACGACCTTGGTTCTTTCTGACTCACGAAAAGCAATAAGAGGGATATATAAACAAGTAACTTTAAATGACGAACCAAGAATTCAAAGATTGGAACATGTAGCGGGACTTATCAACATGTGCGTGATATGTATAGGTATATTTTTGTATGTAATAAAATTGACATAAGTATCTATTCCTGAGTGTATGCACTTTGTAACTACGTAAACTAAATTATGATTGTAGCTACTAGCTATACATGTAGATGTCACATTTACAATTTCGAATATTTGCGATTCTTCTTGTGCATATCTAGTAAATACCTGTATGGAAATATTGATCATATGTCAACAGACAATTTATTCTGAGGGATGAAACGGCATAAATTATACACAAAATGTGTCACAAATGAATTACCGGTCGTAGGACTATTTGTTACAGGATGGCAATTTTTAGTCCGGCTTTCTTAATATCACTTTTTGAGGCATAAGAGTTGTTTCTTGAGAATAAGTCTCGATGGCGAAAAGACTCTACAAAAAATCCAAATACTTTAACCTGAACTACGACATAATTAACAAAAACAAGGTATGGCCTGGAAGTGTGTTGAACAAAAGCATTTACTCAACAACCTGTTGACTGAAAACTGTGTTATCTTACTTTGGTTGAGCTCGGTGTGCTCATGCTACTAAAGCCTATAAATATAAAGCAATAACGTTATCGTAAACGTGGCGCCATATCTTAATTGAGCTACTAACAGATGATCACGTGAGCTACTAACAGATGATCACGTGAGCTACTAACAGATGATCACGTGAGCTACTAACAGATGATCACGTGAGCTACTAACAGATGATCACGTGAGCTACTAACAGATGATCACGTGAGCTACTAACAGATGATCACGTGAGCTACTAACAGATGATCAAGTGAGCTACTAACAGATGATCACGTGAGCTACTAACAGATGATCACGTGAGCTACTAACAGCTGATCACGTGAGCTACTAACAGATGATCACGTGAGCTACTAACAGATGATCAAGTGAGCTACTAACAGATGATCACGTGAGCTACTAACAGATGATCACTTGAGCTACTAGCAGATGATCACGTGAGCTACTAACAGATGATCACGTGAGCTACTAGCAGATGATCACGTGAGCTAATCTCCAAGCAGATTCCTCCGGTGGCATAAGACATTAACATAAGCTGGGGAAGTAGTTTAGCCGGCAGAGGAGTAAAATTGGCCACCTCATTATACTGTTTTTTAACATATGGCAAGTTATATGGAAATGAAGATATGCATAGACGTGCTTTGTTTACATCTCAGGAGCCTTCAACTTTGACATACTACCCACAATGCATTGCCGTGCCTTGAAATCCTATCTGTAATCGAGGATAGCTGCCTCCGTACGTTTGACTGTGGAATATCACCCTGGCTATATTCTGACATCAGACATAACATAGACCCAAATCAGTACGGCTGTCTATCTGGCCACTCAACAACTCACTGTCTAGTGGACATCATAAACCAACTTGCCGAAACATCCGACCAAAGGGGTACAATAACTAGCCTAGTGACAACTGACTTTGCTAAAGCCTTTGACCGCGTGGACCACCTTCTCGCTGTCAGAAGTCTACTTGACCTTGGTGTCAGACCTTCCGTTGCCCGTTGGGTTTGCTCCTTCCTTACTGCCCGGGAGCAAAGGGTAGTTTACAAAGGCACACATTCAGCTTGGATAACAACCACATGTGGCCTCCCACAGGGCACAGTTCTAGGCCCTCTGTTATTCCTAGCACTTATTAATAGTGCAAGCCAAGGTGCATCTTCAAAACATTGGAAATTCGTTGACGATCTCAACCTTGCGGAAAGTCGTAGCATCCAAACGGTTTCCACAATCCAGTCAGACCTTAATGATCTGCACAACTGGTCAGTGTCGCGTAATATGAAACTGCACCCCAAGAAGTGCAAAGTAATGCACATATTCTTCACAAGAGTCCCCCCTCCACTGCCACCTTTGTCGATCGCAAGTGAGCCGTTGGTCGAAGCCAAAGTCGTAAAACTTCTCGGACTGTATGTACAGGCAGACCTCGGCTGGAACTCACACGTTGATCACATTGTGAAAAAAGGCAACCAGAGACTATTCATGCTTAGACAACTGGCACAGTTCAACCTCTCCCGGGAAGAGTTAGTAAGCTGTTACAAGACTTTCGTCCGCCCTACAACAGAGTATGCAGCGCCTGCATGGCATGCTGGACTTACAACACGACAACGTACGAGGATAGAATCTATCCAGAAACGAGCCTGCCGGACAATCCTTGGTACTGATTACAAATCGTACGCGGAGGCTTGCCGAACACTGGACTTTCCCACACTCGATAGTCGGCGCGAAGACTTATGTTACAGATTCGCCAAACAGTTACTACTGTCTGAAAAGTTCAGAAACTGGCTACCACAGTACCGTAGTGAGGTTAGTGGCAGGAGAACTAGGTCCTCACAGCTCTTAGACACTATTTATGCCCGGACAGACAGATATAAAAGAAGCCCTATTCCCTACATGGTCCATCTGCTTAACAGTTTTAAAACGTAATGTCATCACAGGTGAAATCCACTGAACGGACACTATCGTAATGTGGCAGTTGCTTTAACGTCAACTTAAGTTTTAAAACCTTGCATGTCATTTTCTTGTTGTAATTCTCTGCGCAGTGCTGCCACATGTTTCCAACCGTTGTTACAGCTTTAAGGAATCTTAAATATCAACATGATGAATATGTATTTTAGTGTTATCCACGGAATGTAGTGATTTTAGATAATACGTTATTAGAAGCGGTTATAGCTTTTTATCAATATCTGTAGTGACTATGCAATTTAATGAATCCGTTTACAAATAAGATACCGTTTTTAGATAATCTATCAAGTATTTAATAGTTTATAATGTCTAGAACATGTTAATGAAACCTTTTAGTGTTAAAGCTACTCTCTGTTTGCATCGGCGCAATTCAGTCTGTCGCACATGTACAGTTCTGCGAAGCCGTTGTTTTCCAACGTACAAAGTTATTGTTTGTCAATAAACCAGTCATTGGAAACTTGGTGCAAAGGAATATAAACTCTTCTCGACTTCACTCTTGTTATTTTCTTAGCCCGGTAAGCCCCCAAAACGTCTGCCGATACATTGCGTCAATTTTGTAATCAATGAAACCCTTTCCACTGATTTTTTTCAGGTCTGTTTTTTTCTGACTGGTCCAAGAAGAAGAAAAAACGGTTTTGCACCCTTGCGATGTATTCGTCCCTACACCTAATTGCTGGTATAATATACTATGCTATGGTAATATAATTGTTCAACATTCCTGACCACTTAGACTTCATACCGAAGGCACCTTTTTTGAGGGGCCAAATTTTTTATTCGCGCGCTCGCATCAGTTTAGGACTTCTCAGAGGATGTCATCCATATAATCAAGTCAACACGGCTTAAAAGACAGCCATTATAAGGCCACAGCAAGTAAATGTTATGGATGACATCCATGCGCTCATCAATTTTCGTCTAATTTCAGAAAAAATATAAGAATTTTTCTTCTTCAGGGATAGTCAGATAAGTGTGAAGGTTGTGTTGTAACCTGATAATTGTATGTAGTGTCCTATCGTCGCCATGGCAATAACTTTTTTTTAATTTATTACCTCCATGAAAAATGGAGGTATAGTTTTTGGTGTGTCTGTCTGTCTGTGTGTTTGTGTTTCCGCATAATTGTGATCAGCATAACTTTAGAACCTCTGGATGGATTGTAATGGTATTTGGTGTGTGGGTAAGTGTTAGGAAGACGAAGGTCAATGTCAATTTTGGCCCCCTAGTGTGTGACCTTGGTACTGCAGCAGAACTTCGATTTTTTGTATCTTTTGACCTGGACATGCTATGGTCTTGATTTTTTGGTGACAGATAGCTTGTGATGTAAGGAAAAAAGTGATGTATGTTTGGGCCCCCGAGCAGCTTTCTCTGGAACTGCAGGGACATTCTGGTCAAAATCTTCCAAGGAGCATAACGGAACAAAGAAACGATGAATTTCCATGATATTTAGCATGCAGGTATCTTTGGCAGAGATGTACTTAATGAAGTACAAATTATGCAAATTTTGACTTAATTTGCATACTTAATGAGGAAAATCTACATTTCTAGTAATTTCCATTATAGGACTCAAATGCATGTAACATACGTAGTTTGTGGCAAGTGGAGGATTAGCAGATTCCAATTACGCAAATAAGTCCCTAATTTGCAGAATTAATGTGAAAGTGTCCAAATTCTTCCAAGTACATGTATTACGTTATTGGATTGTCAATATTGAGTCCTGTGTAAGTTAGCTAAAGTTGTACATAACTAAGCATAAATTATGCAGATGTGAAAGTCAATAACATAATCAAAATATTTCATGGAGGTATGAGGTCTCCGAACTCTTGTTATTGCAAGTCTGGTTTTCCCCATGATTCCAGTATCAAATAATCATAAATGACAGTTACATAAATTTCATAAAATTCTATTCAACAACAGAAAGTTTACAATCTTTCGCTGGAGAGTCCTCTATTCACACATTGTCATCTGATCTTAACAAACTTAACATTCTTTCCTTAACCCTATTCAGACCGGGGGGGGGGGGGGGCTTTTGAGGCCCGCGCTAAATTCGATGTCCTATAACGCCAGAACGGCTTACGCTAGAGCCACCAAATTTAGTGAGTTTTCCTAAAATATTGTTGGCAACAATTCTAAGAAGTTTGACAAATTTTCAATTTTTTCTTGTTGCCATGGCAACCGTTTGTTTACAGGCAGTTTTGCCAAAAATCACTATTTTTGGTTCTAACAATGTATTTTTCAAATTTATTTGCTATATTACTGTGATTTTGTTACATAAATAAAATCTTATATTATTCAGCATATCTTTCATAATTATATATGCATAAATTATGCTAATTTGATGACGTCATCAGCCCAAAATCCAAGATGGCGGACGGAATGGCCAGATCAAGAAAAACAAGCTAATTATCCCTTAAAATTTGCAACTACCTGGTATTTTTTCATCAAAAACCATCTAAATGAATGAATTTAGTCTATTTCCATTGCCCTTTGTGATTATTTGTTGCAAAAAAAGTATTTTTAAAAATTCAAGGTGGTGGATATAATATGGCGGAGCCCAACTCGTATCTTAGATGTGCATGACGTCATTTTATGACGTCATATTGACGTCATTGATGTTGCTATTGGCAACGCAAGTCGTAATAAACATTATTATTCTGTTATCTGCACTTGTTGTTACATTTTTGCAGCATAACTTGAAGTTTTCTGAGAATACCCATTTTTCATGGGTTTGGCCAATGTAATAAAATTGATGACGTCATAATTACGTCATCTTACGTCAACGTAACGTCAAACGTCAAATACACGTCAGATATTATGTCGATATTATGTCCTGAAAGTTTGGTGGCCCTACGGCACGTCGTTTTAGAGTTATAGGACTTAGAAGTGGAGGGCCTCAAAAGCCCCCCCCCCCCGTCCAGGGATGACCAAAAAAGCCCGGTCTGAATAGGGTTAAACAAGAGCAAAGTACCATCAAGCAGAAATCTTACAAAACAGCATGCACTAAAAGAATTGATTAAGTGAGTAATCCTGATACAATTACAACAATTTGTATCCTTACAAATATTATTCTTAGACAATCCTAGACACATGGATGCCTTGGATAATTTAAAATATTCAGATGATATTTGCAATAAGTTCAATTGAACTACTTTGAAGACAAGAATAGTTCAGTCACAATAGTTCTAAATTGTTTAAACAATTCAAGATGGAAGCTTTGTATATGTTGAAAACATTTTGAGAGGGACTGCAGGAATATCTCTTCACTAACAGCAACTTTTAAACAGATGTGTGGTTATTTCATAGTTATTATGTCATTATGGTAAGACAAATTCAGTTCTAATACAAAGTTGGTGCCAACAACATGAACATTTCCTCCTTTACGATAAAGATTATATATCTTCATAATGCTCATGTTTTCTTGAATTCTAATATTCAATTACTAGACATTACATCGATTACAATGAACACTAAACGTAGAAGTCAAATATGCATTTCTTTGCCTAATTCTCTATGTGGAGAATTTGCCTTTCCAAACAAAGCTTCTGAAACAGTCAAAACTTGAATCAGATACATCTGTTTGTGTGACTTATTATGTTTGTGCCATATTTTCCTCCATTATAACCAGCAGATATGTTTCTTTACAGCAGATACTAATGTACACTGTATAATGTCAGCTAAGTGCTACAGATAAATCTTGCCATCATACAATTACCGGCTCAGCTTCCTTTAGCATTATCAGTGGCTGGAGAAGACAGTGGTTGTGTTTTTATCGGTAGCAACCAGCTGTCCCCCTGAAGTTCCCTACAGTACATCTGATCACTTTAAACTTTCTTGTAAGATTATACACCACAGTACAAAACGGTGGCAATTTGCTGTACTGCAATTACAAAAGCGCACAATTTAAGACTGCAAAGTGCTACAGTAACAGTTATGACCACTTCCATGTCAGTGCCGGCCATGTGCAGCATTATCAGTAGCCGGTAAAGACAGTGATTGTGTTTTTATTGGTCACAACCAGCTGTCCCCCCGGACCCACTGCCACCCCTGTTGGGTATTCAGCACGGACGGCAATGTGGCGGACATACACGCCCCGGCCGGTGTACATCACCACGCGATGGTTGTCGTGGTCCACCACCTTGATGTGACCGGAACTGTCCACACAGATGCCTTGGGGATACCCTAGCTCGCCACCACTCCGTCCCGGTCCTCCGAACCTCATCACGTAACGGCCGGCCTCGTCATACTTATAGATGAAGTGAGTGCCGGCGTCGGAGACGAAGATGTCTCCTTTCCCGTCAACGGCGACGAACATCGGCTTCTTCATCCGCGGACCGACACCCCACAGGAGTTTCCCATCCGGCGTGAAGGCCTGCACACCACCACGGTAACCGCCAGACCATGTGACGTAAACGTGGTCATTGTGCAGACCCACGGCCATTCCGCGGACCACTCCCCGTGGCACAGTGTCAGGCAGGTCAAAGTTGGCCTTGAGATGGCCAGCCCTGCTGACCTGTACCACGGAGTCAGGGCTGGCAGGGTATCCATTCATCAAGACCCACAGATGGCCATCCTTGTCGATGGACACATCAGATGGCCTCTTTGATGGGTACCCTAGCCCTGTAGCTTGTGGGAACTGGTGCAGGTAAGCACCTTCCATGCTGTAGACTTGGAGGCGCGATTTGGACCGATCAGCCACCCAGATCTTGTTGTCGGGGGAGACTGCCACTCCGCGTGCGCCGCGCAGTTTTCCAGCCCCCGGCTCATCACCGAATGTGATGATGTGTGGCCTGCTGGCTTGGTCAGACGTTTCTGCTGAGAAAAACAAAAACATGTCCATATTTTAGCTGGGCTGTCACATCAATATTTGCTGAATAATCATTATGATTATTAAGATAGTGATCCGCTTTTCTTTTCATAACCCGAACATGCGATTCCTAATACCTTTTCTAACATAAATGTTGATTATTTTTAGCAATATTACAACATTTTTACACATCAAGTAATGACATTAAGGTGTACAAAACCGTTTTGGTGTTTGGCTGTTAGGCCATGTTGATTTGATTATATGGATTTCCAAAAAAAAAAAGTTTTCGACCACACATAAATTGTGCAAAGCAGCTGTAAAATGAGCACAAATATTCCGTAGATTGAAAAAAAAGTATCAGAAAACAGATAACTAATGCCATAGAATGCCAAAATAAATCTAAAGTCAAAGAATAAGATGTGAAAGGACAGAAAGAAAAATCTATTGTTGGTAGGAGGAGGTACCAGTACAGAAAATTCAGGTATAGGTCCCGTTCAGGTCCAGAGGATCATTTCCAGGTCCCGACCTGAACCTGGGCCTGATTGTCTGTGGAAACTTGATAACTGGCAATACTCAAAACAATGGTAATTGGTCAATATTGCCACAAATGAATCTGTTTGGTGTATTATTGGTCTCCCACTGGCATTTTAAAATCCCATCTCCATGTAATAAAGGCTAACTGTCTCTGTACCTTTGACTGTAGAAACTTGGTACAATTGACTATAAACTCTACTTGACTTCGCTCTTGTTGTCTTCTTGGCCCCCGGTGAGACCCCAAATGCCTGCCGACATAGTGTGTCCATTTTGTAATTGGCGAAACCTGTTCCTCTAATTTTTTTTCAGGTCTGTTTTTTTCGGATTGGTCCAAGAAGAAAAAAATGTTTTGCACCCGTATGATGTACTGGACCCTACACCTAACTGTTGGTATACCATACTATGTGTTTTTAGTCCAATGTTCAACCTTCCTGGCCACTTTGACTTCATACTGAAGGCAACTTTTTTTTCCAATTTTGTTTTTATTCGCTCGCTCGCATCAGTTTTGGAGTTCCCAGAGGATGTCATCCATATAATCAAATCAACATGGCCTTACCGAAACAAAATAAAAGGCAAAAAGTAGATTGACGTACGTCAGAAATGAAACAAGAAAAATTCAAATATCTGTTTTAGATTAACTTAAATAAGACAGTGCGAAGCTTAGAAAAATAAAGCTAAAAATTCTAGATAAGAACTGTTATGACAAACCTCCAGTGTCCGTACGGGTGGAACCCGGGATGCTGATTGGTGCAGGTCCAGCTGCTTCCATCTCCACCGTGATGCCGTGTGAGAGACCACGCCCAGGGACCTGACTCACCTAAACGGTTAGAATGGGCAACATATTCAGTTTCAATCTATCACAGCTGATTTCGAATGGAACAAGTAAGTATGCAACATTTTCAATTTCTATCTATCACATCTTATTTAGAACGGGTCAAGTAAGTATGCAGCATTCTCAATTTCTATCTATCACATCTGATTTAGAATGGGTCAAGTAAGTATGCACCATTCTCAATTTCTATCTATCACATCTGATTTAGAACGGGTCAAGTAAGTATGCACCATTCTCAATTTCTATCTATCACATCTGATTTAGAACGGGTCAAGTAAGTATGCAGCATTCTCAATTTCTATCTATCACATCTGATTTAGAATGGGTCAAGTAAGTATGCAGCAT
The DNA here is from genome assembly GCF_000003815.2 of Branchiostoma floridae. Classification (NCBI taxonomy): domain Eukaryota; kingdom Metazoa; phylum Chordata; class Leptocardii; order Amphioxiformes; family Branchiostomatidae; genus Branchiostoma; species Branchiostoma floridae. The sequence goes on along the minus strand of NC_049984.1, from coordinate 23,328,972 downwards.
TCTCAATTTCTATCTATCACATCTTATTTAGAACGGGTCAAGTAAGTATGCAGCATTCTCAATTTCTATCTATCACATCTGATTTAGAATGGGTCAAGTAAGTATGCAGCATTCTCAATTTCTATCTATCACATCTGATTTAGAACGGGTCAAGTAAGTATGCAGCATTCTCAATTTCTATCTATCACATCTGATTTAGAACGGGTCAAGTAAGTATGCAGCATTCTCAATTTCTATCTATCACATCTGATTTAGAATGGGTCAAGTAAGTATGCACCATTCTCAATTTCTATCTATCACATCTGATTTAGAACGGGTCAAATAAGTATGCACCATTCTCAATTTCTATCTATCACATCTGCTTTAGAACGGGTCAAGCAAGTATGCAGCATTCTCAATTTCTATCTATCACATCTGATTTAGAACGGGTCAAGTAAGTATGCAACATCCTCAGTTTCTATCTATCACATCTGATTTAGAATGGGTCAAGTAAGTATGCAGCATTCTCAATTTCTATCTATCACATCTGATTTAGAATGGGTCAAGTAAGTATGCACCATTCTCAATTTCAATCTATCACATCTGATTTAGAATGGGTCAAGTAAGTATGCACCATTCTCAGTTTCTATCTATCACATCTGATTTAGAATGGGTCAAGTAAGTGTGCAGCATTTTCAGTTTCAATCTATCACATCTGATTTAGAATGGGTCAAGTGAGTATGCAGCATTCTCAGTTTCAACCTATCACATCTGATTTTGAATGGGTCAAGTAAGTATGCACCATTCTCAATTTCTATCTATCACATCTGATTTAGAATTAGTCAAGTAAGTGTGCAGCATTCTCAGTTTCAACCTATCACATCTGATTTAGAATGGGTCAAGTAAGTATGCAGCATTGTCAGTTTCAACCTATCACATCTGATTTAGAATAGGTCAAGTCAGTATGCAGCATTCTTATTTTCTATCTATCACATCTGATTTTGAATGGGTCAAGTAAGTATGCAGCATTCTCAGTTTCTATCCATCACATCTGATTTAGAATGGGTCAAGTAAGTGTGCAGCATTCTCAATTTCTATCTATCACATCTGATTTAAAACGGTTCAAGTAAGTATACAGCATTCTCAATTTAAATCTATCACATCTGCTTTAGAACGGGTCAAGCAAGTATGCAGCATGCTCAATTTCTATCTATCACATCTGATTTAGAACGGGTCAAGTAAGTATGCAACATTCTCAGTTTCTATCTATCACATCTGATTTAGAATGGGTCAAGTAAGTATGCAGCATTCTCAATTTCTATCTATCACATCTGATTTAGAATGGGTCAAGTAAGTATGCACCATTCTCAATTTCAATCTATCACATCTGATTTAGAACGGGTCAAGTAAGTATGCACCATTCTCAATTTCTATCTATCACATCTGATTTAGAACGGGTCAAGTAAGTATGCAGCATTCTCAGTTTCTATCTATCACATCTGATTTAGAACGGGTCAAGTAAGTATGCAACATTCTCAGTTTCTATCTATCACATCTGATTTAGAATGGGTCAAGTAAGTATGCACCATTCTCAATTTCAATCTATCACATCTGATTTAGAACGGGTCAAGTAAGTATGCACCATTCTCAATTTCTATCTATCACATCTGATTTAGAACGGGTCAAGTAAGTGTGCAGCATTCTCAGTTTCAACCTATCACATCTGATTTAGAATGGGTCAAGTCAGTATGCAACATTCTCAATTTCAATCTATCACATCTGATTTAGCTTCGAAAAGAAGGTGATATGACGGCATTAGGTAGTTTTTTCAACGACACAAAGGGATTCATGTTTTTACCACTTACAATTCAACTATTGCAAGGTTCATCAAGAATGCAGGGTATTACTGTTATGCCATGTTTGGACATCGGTGATGCAGGAAAACGTCTCCAATAGTCATCTGTTGCTTTATAATCACCAAGGCTACACTGATACTAAATGAGCACCCAGAGTCAGCCAATGAGGGCCTATAAGTACTGACCTTGATGACGTCAGCAGATGTCACTTTGCCAGTCCTCATCAGTACAGCAGGGACAGCAGAACGTTGCCCAGCAGCACTGCCAGTGGGTCCTGCTGTGGCCGTATCTTGCTGTGTCAGCACAGCAGAACTTTGCCAGGCAGCACTGTCAGTAGTGTTGAGTCCTGCTGTGGCTATAGCCAGCTGTGTGAAGGAGTAAATGAACAATGTTTTCTGTGTCAAATTTGCAGATTTACATTTACAGAATTTCATGGTAATGTTTATCATATATATCATATATAGCTTTTGTATATGTTTTGATGTGCCTTTTTATCACTTGTTGGTTTCCCAATCCTGTATGTGTGAATATCCAGTATAAAACTTACAGAGCCATGGTTCCAAGGTCGGGAGTTGAGGTGCGTCAGGAGCACGGGCAGCACGATCACCAGTGTTACCATGGCACCGGTTGCCATGCCAGCGCACAACAGTAGTCGTGGTGACAGGCGGTGACGTAGCCGTCCCCAAATGGTACGGTTCTCTTGGGCTGAGGCTGTTGGGCAGACAGAAAAAATACATCATTGTTTATCAAGTCAAATAAAGATTCAACGCTATAATCGCTGAACCCACACATTTTAGAAAATGTGGGGCTTTTCGTCTCCCTCTGCTTCCAAAAAAACGAAGTCAAATCCAACCTGTCTAGAAATAGCCAACACTAGTATTAGATTAGAATATTGTTTATGACTGTCCATTGTCACTATGTATATACCATGTACTTGCAATTAGCCCTGGGGCACGAACTTGCAAATAAACTTCTCTATAATTTTGTCTAATGTTTGAATTGTATCAGTTCATCAAGTGGCATACTTCAGCTCCACTTTGAAAACATCCCTTCCCTGTATACTTCTGATGATTCTGAACAATAGAATTAGCTATTGATGTCAATAGGTCTTTATTCCTTTAAAGAGAGGGATGTCACAACACTTCTGTAACACCAACCTGGAGCTTGTGGGGCCTGGTTGGAGTTGTACATCGGGTTGGGTTGCAGCTGGTTGATGACGTCCTGCGGGTTTGATAACGGATTCGGCCCGCCCGGCACTTGTTGGGCCCCTCCGGTCGGTCTGCCGGGTCTCGGGGTAGAGGGGACAGGCGGTGCGTCTCGGTTCAGAGCTGGCCCGAGACGCATCCCGAACGATTCTCCATCCTCATACACGTGTGTGGCGGCCGCCACAGGTTGGGCCCCATCGGTGGTTCGTCCTGGCCTCGGGGTGGAGGGGACGGGAGGGGCGCCGCGAGGATCTTGTTTCAGGGGTGGTCCGAGACGCATCCCGAACGTGTCTCCATCCTCATACACGTGTGAGGCGGCCGCCACAGGTTGGGATGACCCACCGACTTCTTTCGGAGTTGTTTGTTGACCATCATCACTTCCATCGGGACCTTTTCGAGAATAAAGACATATCAACTTAGAGTTTCACGACCTCACACCTTCTCCAACAAATGTTAGCCTTTTCGAACAACGTATCACAAATATTTCTCAATGATTATAATGCAAATAAGTCCTCATTTGTATAAATTATATCAGTGGACCATCTTCTCTACCCTATCAACATACGTTCATTGTACCCTTTCCTCATTCATTATGTAGATAATAAATAAGGATTTGAGTTGCTTGTCTAATGATGCTCACATTTACTGAACGTCCAAACACCACAAGAATGAAATTCCCGTCATCGACCACAATTATATTATAATAATGTCTGAAAATACACATAAGGTATTCATTTGCATAATTGATATCTGTAGATCTTCCTCCCTTTTTAAATTACTTATGTCATATGTTTGAATAGTCCTATTAATATTATGAAACGCAGCAGAACTATATCATTTCCTAATCATTAATGAAAATCCCCTGGTTTGCCATATTGCGGACACAAACTCGGTTACACTTGGGATCGTTTTAGTCACGCTATAGCAGCGACACCTAGCTGCGGTGCGAAGTATTGCCCTGGTAGGAAAATGGTACTTTTATGTGTACAAAGAAACCTTTGTTATTCAAATTATTCCCCCCATTTGGAAATTATCTATTATATCCAGCAACGAAAACAGTCTGACGGAGACCAGATGATCTGTGAGAGGAAATGTTGCATGGACTCTGTCAACACTGGTACTAGTGGATGGTTTACATGAACATTCATGACTAGAATATAATTGTCTCGAAATCCCTACTTGCTATGCGGGGCTGAAATGATCGGTCCTCTAAAATGGAACCGCGCTAGACTCTAAAACTGGATAGTATCATGGTTACCACAAGAATGAGTACAAATTTTGAATCCTGTGACAGTGATCGAAATTTAAACTACAGGCTGCCAAGCTTGGTATTAGTAAAGTGCTACAAAATTATTCCCTCCCAAAAGATAATGTTTTGTTCTGGTTTTTGTCTTGTTTCTTATTTGCTTTGTTACCAGGCTAAAGGGTACATCGTAACACGAGGAACCGGTAAATGCGTAGAAAGATCTTGACGCCAATTTCTAAAGTGAATGAACCTATTCAATTCTTTCTAACTATAAATGCTTCAATATAAATATAGGACTATAACAGGTATCATAGGATAGGTCGGCATGATAATATATTAGGTGAAATTGCGGTTACCAGAAAAATGATAGAGAATTTTCAATTCTGCCCCAGTGGTCGTTATTCAGGCTACAGGGCATAAAATTTTGACACTGTCCTGTTGTTGTTGTTGTTGTTGTTGTTGTTGTTGTTTTCAGAAATAAAAGGCTACAAAATTTTCCTTTCGCCTGTACTCTGTCGGAAGAAGTACTAGTAGTTGGCTCCCATGAAACTTCATACTAGTATCTATTCAATATTTTCTGTGCTTGAAATATCAATTATCAATTTCACGAAAGGGTGGACAAATAATTTACGGTTACCACTGGAGTAAGTAAAACTTTTGAATCTTGTAACAGTGATCGTAATTCAGACAGCACGGTGTCTGTTATGATGAAAACAATTTTGACTGAATTTCTGATGCATATTCAAAGTAAAGCACACACATGCTCACGTTATGTTCCACGTGCCCAACGTAAGTAAGACGAACGTCTAGCTGGAGAGAAGATTTCTCCATCTTTGCAGAGAACCAATACTTCACGGTTACAAAATAACAACTACTTGAGTCCGCTAAACTCGACAACAATTTCAGGAAATTCTTTTCATTTTGACTTGGAGTGTCTACTGAAGTTCTTCTTAAAGCAAGACAGACTATCTTAGACCCCAATCAGCTTGGCTTGCTTCAGCATGCAGGACGGAACTATCGCGAGGGGGGACGAAACCAACAGACAGGCAAACGCAAATTAGCAAATTCTTCTCCCTCAGCAATGAGGTTTTATCAGCGACTTGTTTCATCACTTTGTTAACGTTATCAAAGGGCTATACACACATATCCGAGTGTTATATATACATAGGAAACGTACAGGACAGCAAATGCGCTTGTATGGTAGGGCCATAAGTACAAGTATGGATCAGAAAATCTACCGAGATGAGGGGGACACAAACTCGGATCGTTTTAGTCACGCTATAGCAGCGACACCTAGCTGCGGTGCGAATTAGAACAAGTCAGTATTGCCCTGGTAGGACAATGGTACTTTTATGTGTACAAAGTTTGTTATTCAAATTATTCTCCCCATTTGGAAATTATCTACTGTATTCAGCAACCCAAACAGTCTGACGGAGACCAGAAGAGCTTTGAGAGGAAATGTTGCACGTAGCCTGTCAACACTGGTATTAGTGGATGATTTACATGAACATTCATAACTGGAATATATTTATTCAATACTTTAAGGCAACAGGTGCTAGTCTTGAAATCCCTACCTGCTATGCAGAACTAAAACGATCAGTCCCCTTAAACTGGAGTAAACAGGAAGGGGTGAAAGAAAATGAATCCTGGAACAGTGATCGTATAATGCAGACTGCACGATGTCGTGTTTTGGTATTAGTAAAAGGCTACAAAATTATTCCCTCCCCAACGACAAAGTATAACATTTTTCTACATTTTTTTTTGTTTCTTATTTGCTTTGATACCAGGCTAAAGGGTAAACCATGACACGAGAAATTATAAGTGCGTGGAAAGATCAGGAATCCACTTTCCAAAGTTAACGTTATGATTCTTCACAGCTCTAGATGTGCATGTTGCATTTTTCATTGTCTCACAAGTACGAGGGCCCACAGCGACAAATTCGTTTTAGTTACTGCAGCGATTTAAGCTGTTTTCTTGTCTACTTTGAATTATGTAAGTCTTAGAACATGTTGCTTGGATCATATTAACACAAGTATTGGGTTTACATGAACATTTATGACTAGAGTATATACCCATTCAATGCTTAATGGCTTCGCATGGTAGTCACTACTTGCTATGCTGGACTAAAATCAGTAGTCCTCTAAAATCATTGGTCGGCATGGTAATCGACTGCGAAACATTATGGTTACCATAAGAATGAGTAAATAATTGAATCCTGTGATAGTTATCGTAATCCAGGCTGTACGATCTAGAGTTAGTCTTAATAAAAGGCTACAATATACCTATATACTTATATATACTTCTTTGCCACTACAAATAGGACTAAAACTGATATCATAGGATAGGTCGGCATGGTAATCATATAGATAATAATGTGGTTGGCCAGAAGAATGTTAGTAAATTTTGAATCCTGCGACAGTGATCGTTATTCAGACTACAAGGTGTAAACGTTTGACGATCTCATGTTGTTGGTGTCAGAAACTGAAGGCTACAAAATTATAATTTTTTTGTTTCTTATTTGCTAAATGTGTGGAAATTTAATGATCAGAACTACAATTTTAACGGTATAATAAATATCTATCTACCACTTGATATGTGGGAGAAATAGTCAGAAAACACATGTTCACATGGTTAAGCTCCCTGTATGAATGCAGTGTATATTGCAATGCTACAATTGTCACTTATCCTGAGTGTCATCCTAGTGAATTAACCGGGGCTTCCATACCCTCCCCCTCACTAAGCACATTTTGTTGGTGAGGGGAGAGTACGGGTAGCCTCGTATCCATCCGTATTATAGCTCCAGAGAAGACAAAATACGGCTGAATACCAGGCTAGAGTATGGGGGCCCTGCGGTACGTTGATGGCGTCGCTGTGGCCGAGAGATTTGACAGAACGCTCAACGAATTTCATCGATGAAAAACAATTTTTTTATTCTTTGTGCGTTTTGTCGTCTTTTTGGTCATATTTGTACGTTTTGTAAGTCAAAGATAACATATATCCAATCTAGAATGCAGCGACACTACCAAGGTACCGCAGCCCAGTAAAGCTAAGGGCACAACCCGCCGTACGTGCAAATACGTGCTGTCTACGTGCCAAAGCGTGGGCAATCTTTTGGGATTCGTAAGTGTACCACATCCGTACGATCTCGTAGGGAATCCGACGGATTTTGGAGCACGCAGACACGCCGTAGAACTTTGTGTGCATCGGGCTGCGGATTCGCCCCCCGTACGTGCCAGTACGGGCGACGCGCCTGCCCTGTGCAGCCTGAACGTTTTCAAAAATAAATGGCGGACGTGGCCTCCCCCCCCCCAAAAAAAGCACGGACAAATTGCACGTACGGCGGGTTGTGCCCTTACCTTAAGATACCCCCATAAGTGTGATGATACTCGGGCTAAGTTGAACTAACCTGGCGGTTGATCTAGGTCCGCGTTGTACATCGGATTCAGGGGTAGGTTGACGATGTCTTCCTCCCGCATCCAGTAGACGCCGGCCCTTTTTGCGTTTCTCCGTTTGGGGAGAAGAACCCGACCCTGTCCGGGGGGACGAGGTGGTTCGCCTGGAGCCTGTCCGGAGGGATGAGTCGGACCCTCCGGATTCTGTCCGGGGGAACGAGACGGACCCTCCGGATTCTGTCCGGGGGGACGAGGCGGTTCCTCCGGAGTTTGTCCGGAGGGACGAGACGATCCTCCACGACGACGACGACGGCGTTTTTTCGGGGAAAGAGGCGGCGGTACCTCTGGAGCCTTGTGGAGCGATGCCATAGGGGTATACCCGTTATCTATGATAGGAGCCATTGGCATGTACCCGTTTTCTACCGAAGATATCGACGCCATGGGAGTATAGGCATTGTCTTTCAAAGGTGCCATTGGCATGTACCCACTTTCCTCACATGTCGACCCTCCTGGGCCATCCACCTCTGACGCTATCTGGCTTTTTGGTGTTCGGGGCGGCTGAAGCTCGTCTCCCGGAGCTCGAGCCTCCGCCATCTCGCTCTCGGACCGCACCCACTCTGGTGCCGATCGCGAAATGCGCTTTCTCCGCTATGTCGTGTGGGGAGAAGCCAAACCCACTATTATAATGAATTGTCTAGAAGTCGGATGTTGCATTTCATAAGCTTGTAATATCAATATGAACCACTTTCTGTGTGTTTAGGAGGAATTTTCCAATTTGGTACGAGCTATTTGCACTTTGACTCTATTGACGTCAGAGACCTTTTATGTTATGACATACATGTGTGTGTGTGTGTGTGTTTGGTACAACCTCTTCTTGTAAATTTTCTTTTTTTGCCATTGTTATTTCGACATTGATTTTTCACTTAAAAAAGTGTTTTAAGAGATCTTGTAAAATTATCATAAATCGCCGCAGATTAGACTAATTTTTCTCACATTAGATAATTTAGGCAGAGCTGACGTCAGTGGATAAATATTCAAAGCTTTCAATATAAAGAGTTTTCTTGAAGTATATTATCGCATGCTAATGTTATTGTAGAAACCTCAATATTGTGTCGTCTGTTTTATCGCATAGAGCAAATTTTCACGTACACGAGTGGTAAATGATGGCATAGCGCAGACTTGATTTTCTTGCATGCCGGATAACTCGAGCTAGAAGCTGAGCATTTAATTAATCTAGACGAACTGTGATTTGTGTGTTTTTCCCACTACGCCACACAGTAATGTAGACCAATGTTTCGTAAACTAACGTGTTGTGTTGTAATCCCTTAAACTTTCTTCAAACACAGAAGTATGGGGAACAACGTATTCGAATCTATACCAAATCTATCCAAGCCAAATAAGTGCAATTGGACAACTTGTTGGGGCTCCACAATTGGTCATTTAGAAAATATTCAATTCAAAAGACCCAAAATGTAATCCATCATAAAATATCGGAACAGTGGTGTGGTGGTGATTGTTTTTGGCCAGTGATCCTGATTTATACCCCCTGGCGACATTCCCTGGTACTGCATCAGAACTTCTATTCTCTGTATCTATTGTCCTCGAGCTAGTTAGTGGCTTGATATTTTTTGTTAGCAGATAGCTTTTTTTAGATCAGGTAGAAGTGGTGTAGGTTTGGGCCCCTAGCAGCCTGTTCTGGAACTTCAGGGGCGTTTTCGTTAAAATCTGTCAGTGAGGATATCTGAATGAAGGAACAGCGGATTTCCTTAGAATGTAGGTGCATCAGACATAGATTTACATAATAAGATGCAAATTAGGGACATCAGGCATAGATTCACATAATAATATGCAAATTATTCAGTTTCTGGACTTGAGTTGGGTATAAGTTACTCTCCAAGCAGAGGTTGAGTCGCTGGGATATAGTAGTAGTAGTAGTAGTAGTCGGGAAATTTACAGGCACCATCAACTTACCAGTTTAATTTACTGTTCCAGACCTTTTACTGAAAACTACTAGTGCATAATATAGCAACGGCTTTATGTGTTTGTAAAGTGATAGACAATATACTCAAAAGATGCCTTGCTGTTGTTACAGGAGTTTAATTTTTCATTTTGCATACATATTAAATTGAACATCAACATTTTTGTTCTTTCACATGTTCTTCTTTGGCTTTTGACTTGTGGTCCTCCTCAAACACTTAACGTCCTATCCGAAGGACGGTCCTAACCAAAGCTTCATACTCATTTTGACCTGAGTGAAGTGTGGAAAGTCGTGTAAAGTTTTTTTTTCCCAAGGGCACAAGATCGGTCGTACATATCAACGGATTAGAACCCAAAACCCCTGAGTTATGAATCAAACACCCTGCCGATTGCGCCACACGGCCCCACAATCTAGCTACTTGCTATTTGGATACTTATGTATAAGTGAAAGTGGTAACTCACTGTACTTGGGGCACGGGTGCGGCACTGCGGGATTCATTCACAGCGGTACTGATGTGTTATTTTTGCCAACTTTTTATAATTTAGGTATTGCGTGATACGTTAAATTGTGACGTAGAAGACAACAAAATACACAAAACGTAAGAAAATTCGTTCTTTATCTCTGAAATTCGTTGAGTAATCTTTCGAACTCGCAGTGTCGCACCGGTGCCCCAAGTACAGTGAGATACTAGTACCACCTTTAGTCTACCTGCGCGTCCACCCTCCCGGACTTTGGGCCGTGCACACTCTCTGGTGTACTAACTGTCCTGGACTGGGATCACACGAATTGTCTAGAAATTGGTTTACATAAGGTGCATATGCATAACCAACATGTATTGCTTACCACGTATTATCATATTTACTTTATAAAGTGATTTTCACAACTTGAATTGGAAACAGGGCTTGTTTTCTGTAGTATCAGATCTTGTCCATCACTTGAAGTGGACTGCACATGTAGTAATGATTGTGGGCAAAGCTAACCGCCGTCTTTACATGATTAGGTGTTTGAAGAAACACGGTCTGAGCTCTAGCGACTTAGTACTTGTGTACATAGGGTTTATCCGCCCCACCCTGGAATACGCCTGCCAGGTTTGGCACCCTGGGCTTGCAGTAGAACAGTCACATATGATAGAGCGTGTCCAGGTTAGAGGCTGTAAGACCATTCTTGGTCGTTTATACAGTTCCTACAGTTCAGCGCTACAGATGTGTGATCTAGAACCTCTGCATGTAAGGCGTAAGGCTCACTGCCTGAAGTTTACCAGATCTCTTGTTCATTCTGAGGTTTTCGACTGGCTACCACCACGCCGCTCTGAGGCACATGGTAGGGACCTCAGAAATGCTGACAACTTCAGCCAGTTTAAGTGTAGAACTTCACGCTTTAGGAACACTACGCTGCCATATTGTGTAGACCTTTTAAACTCATATTAGACTTTAGATGTCACTTTTTAAACTTCCTCAATAGTTGTATTTTATATTGAAATGAGACCGATTTTTTTACTGACATATAATATATATATATATATATATATATATATATATATATATATATATATATATATATATATATATATATATATATATATATGCGTGTGTTGTTCCACACATTTAAATTGTAAAGTTACTTGGGAATTTGTGATTATTATAATTTGATTAATGTACATAGGCCGGGCTTTCCATTATACTATATTTTGTACCTTACAAGGCAATTCAGTCTACGGACTACGATCTTGTACATGACTTTGTCTGTGTAAATAAATAAATCAGTTCTCTCTCTCTCTCTCTCTCATAAAAATCCTAGAAAATATTGTGCAGTCTATTTCGTTCAGGATATCATTTTCCGTCAGTCACGTACACAAGCTCTCAATCGCCATATCGTAGACTTGTTTTCCCTGCATACCGGATAACTTGCATTGCATTAGTTTGTGAATATTGAAGAACTAAATGAGTCGAAAGGAGCTTGTAGCAGGGTTGTCTGAAACCTTCATGATTGAAAGAATCCCTGAACACAGTTTGGTGCAGTCAACGGTTTTTTTTAATTCTTCTCTCTCGGTCTTCAACACAGTTCCACACACAACCTCCTTCTCCCAGGGTTGCTTCTATACAGACTCTCCTGTCCCCCGTCTCTCGCTTCCCTCCCCCCTCCCTATTTCCCCTAAGCCCGGGATGATCCATCATACACCTTGGGTAAGAAAGGGGAGACCACCTGGTGCCTGCATTTTCTCCATAAACTAACTACTCACTATTCCAACGTTACAACAAAGGTCATGCTTATAGTTAGGCGGCGCCTCTTTCCAAAGCGTTCTTATACACATAGGTTTGGACAACACGGCAGTTAAAACTATGCCCCACCCATCGCAAATACATGATTGTACATTTTACATTGTACTAGTACTACAGACGAAAGCAATCAACACATTAATCCTGACTATTTACATCAGGGATGCATTCTGTATATCAGTATCGTAATCGGAAATTTAGGGATTAATTTCCGACCTAAAAAAGTTGACCGTGCACCCAACAGATGCTTAGAGGGAGGCGCGCTAAAACAGGTGCAAACCGGTGTGACAGCGATCTCGCCCCCCCCCGGGGGATTTGGCCCCCCCCCCCCCCCGGGGGGGGAAATCACTAGGGATCTCGCCCCCCTTTAGCGTTTTCGCCCCCCCCCCCCCCCAAGAGCAGCTGGTTACTACATATTACAGGTGCGCTACCTGGTACTAAACTGCACCTGGGCAGTAACGTATATGGTGTGTTACCTGGTACCTATATGGCACCTTATTACCGTACCGTAAGATGTCATACCTCGAAAGTCGGTACTATATTGTTCGTGACATTGAAATGAAAAAGACAATTTTTGCAGCTGAGGTGGCATAAAAACGGTGCTACTGCGAACGTATAAATCAACACCGTCTATGGTACGGAATACGTCAGCTATATGTTTTCAATTTGTCACAGTGTTTTCTTTCTTGTGCTGGAAACATTTCCAAAGCACTAACAAAAACACACGTGAATAATAGTTTCTCATTATAAACACTATCTACGCGCAAGTTGATATAGCTGTTGCTAAATGCTACACAAACACTGGTAAAGCACCAGTCTTAAGAAACACGGGTAAATGCATCAGTTCCTAAATACTAGAAAAACAGTCATGTTGGAGGTGAAGATATCCCTTGGCCAGGTGCATATACCAAAATGTGCGTTATTCTAATTAATACCTAATATTTGCATAATTAATAAAGACATTACATAGTTCTTTTGTGGTCACATAATGGTAGAGACTTCATATTGGAGATATATAGGTTGCTTGAGGACAGGTGAATACAATGAAATACATATTATGACTCAAGACTCAGGTTTATGCAATAATGGGAATACAAGGGACCCAACCCTCCTTGTCTGAAACAAGTTCAACTATCTTATTACCATGTAATTACGTTAATATTGATACTATAAATGGAGTTATGTATCAAACTCGTGTACTTATATCAATCTGAAACTGCATTTTGTGATTTATACCAATCAACTTCTAAAATGTCATGTAAACCCGTTTTTTTTGGGGGGGTGGCGAAATCGCTAAAGGGGGGCGAGGTAGGGGGGCGAGATCACTAGCCGGGGAGGGCGAGATCGCTAGTGATTTCGCCCCGGGGGGGGGCGAGATCGCTAGTGATTTCGCCCCCGGGGGGGGCGAGATCACGGGGGGGCGAGATCGCTGTCACACCGGAATCTCCACCATTGACTGGAAGTTCCTGTCATAGAGATATTTTTCTGTTGGTTCCGCAGCCTAGTCATAAGAATTCTTAATTGATACTTAGCTTTGAAAGATGCTAATGACTTAACTCTCTTTGTGTATAACCGTATCCAGTGTTGCTACATAACGTTAACAGTTACACGTTGTGTATATATCTTTATCTAAATTTATCTACTTTATCTATCTCTACCACTGGAATTTTTTTGTAGCCTTTTCTCTTGAAGTTTTTCCTTCTTCTTCTTCTTCCCGGACCCCAGGTGCGACCGTGTGACTGTAGGTTTTGAAAATCGGGAAGGACCCCTACTCTTTTCTTTTTGAATTACGAGAAAACATTACATATATGACTCGTGTTGTTGGATGGTCTTGGACTCTTGGATTATTTGGACGGGAAACATGTTCAGCTTGCAGTCTCGGCTTCTATTAATCCGGATGGTACAAAGGTCGTGATTTCCCATTCCGTGTCGATTTCCAACAACATCAAATTGTACAGAATGATAGCCACCTACTATCTTTGCGTCAAATTCCGTCACCGGGGGTCCTAGCCGGTAACAGCAGTGTCACGGCCACAACTTGCGGGTTAGAACAGGTCCAAACTTTCTTCAATACTTCTTTTCAAATGAGCGCCTGGAAAATAACCGCTCCTTGTGGTATGGTAAATTTGAACCATCCACTCTTTTCTGCCATTGGATACATCCTATCACATGACACAGCCGCTGTGTATGTATAGTATGCCGGCCACAGACGGAGGCACGCCCCATGCGGAATGCGCGTACAAATTAACGCTGAATAAATTTACATCTAGCCTGCCCACGCATATCACAATAACCAAAACAAACACGAGCAACACGGGAAGACACTGCCTGTGTGTCCAGACTGTTCTTTCTTGACGCTTGCTTGCAGATAAAGAAAACATTCGTACATTTACATGTAGTAAGAAATGCTCGCCGTTTAATAGTAAGAAAAATATCATGATTAAACACCACTCACTACACAAAAGTATAAGATAAACCAAGGAGCTTTTAACGGGGGAGGTCTCACCGTGTTCGCTTAAAAGTGCGCGGATTCAAAGATTAAATATGTTGTATGTTCAACAGAAAAACGCAACATTTCATATACGTTTTGGCAACAGATAATCAAACGGGGGAGGTCTCTCCGTGTTCGCTTAAACTGCGCAGAGTCAAAGATTAAACATGTCGTATGTTCAACAGAAATACGCAACATTTCATGTACGTTTTGGCAACATATAAGCTAAACGGGGGAGGTCTCCCCGTGTTCGCTTAAAAGTGCACGGATTCAAAGATTAAACATGTCGTATGCTCAACAGAAATACCCAACATTTCATGTACGTTTTGGCAACATATAAGCTAAACGGGGGAGGTCTCCCCTAGTTCGCTTAAACTGCGCGGATTCAAAGATTAAACATGTCGTATGTTTAACAGAAATACGCAAAATTTTATATACGTTTTGGCAACATATAAGCTAAACGGGGGAGGTCGCCCCGTGTTCGCTTAAAAGTGCACGGATTCAAAGATAAAAAAATGTCGTATATTCAACAGAAATACCCAACATTTCATATACGTCTTGACAACATATAAGTTAAACGGGGGAGGTCTCCCCTAGTTCGTTTAAACTGCGCGGATTCAAAGATTAGACATGTCGTATATTCAACAGAAATACGCAAAATTTTATATACGTTTTGGAAACATATAAGCTAAACGGGGGAGGTCGCCCCGTGTTCGCTTAAAAGTGCACGGATTCAAAGATTAAAAATTTCGTATGTTCAACAGAAATACCCAACATTTCATATACGTCTTGACAACATATAAGTTAAGTGGGGGAGGTCTCCCCTAGTTCGTTTAAACTACGCGGATTCAAAGATTAAACATGTCGTATGTTCAACAGAAATACGCAACATTTCATGTACGTTTTGGCAACATATAAGCTAAACGGGGGAGGTCTCCCCTAGCTAGTTCGCTTAAACAGCGCGGATTCAAAGATTAAACATGTCGTATGTTCAATAGAAATACGCAACATTTCATGTACGTTTTGGCAACATATAAGCTAAACGGGGGAGGTCTCCCCTAGTTCGCTTAAACTGCGCGGATTCAAAGATTAAACATGTCGTATGTTTAACAGAAATACGCAAAATTTTATATACGTTTTGGCAACATATAAGCTAAACGGGGGAGGTCTCCCCTAGTTCGCTTAAACTGCGCGGATTCAAAGATTAAACATGTCGTATGTTTAACAGAAATACGCAAGATTTCATATACCTCTTGGCAACATATAAGCTAAACGGGGGAAGCCCCCCTTCTTTGCGTAAACGGCGGTTCGAAATAGATTACAGATGCCGTATATTCAACAGAAAAACGCAGTATTTAATGTAACGTAAGGGAGCGCATATAAGCTAAACGTAAGAGGTATTCCCTGTTCTAATCAAAAATTGCGCACAGAAAGATCGAATACGTCATATGCTTTCGGAACAAACAACATAGAAGAATATTGTATTTGACTTTTCTGAGGTATTAACATAACATTTTGTCCCGGAAAACGCAATTGTCAGTTTTGACAGTAAATCTTGCCACTGTTTTAAAACTGCAGATCTAGATGACGCAATGCTTTATCAAACGCCAGACAAAGGCTTATTATATTTGACATAGCCGAGGTAAGTTTGGTAAACAGATCTAGAGAAACGGTATTTGTCAGTTTTATATTAAAAAAAACTGAAATATTACCACAGTGGTAAAACAGTAAAACGGATTATTTTTTATAACTTTTTTAAACATTTAAGTTGTCTTTTCGGCATACTAAAATACATGTAAAATTCACGTAAAGAAACACGACAGATTAAGTTACATTTACAAACGCTGAAATCGTACGTAAAGGCCAGATGTATGTTTCCAATGCCTTTAATAGATCTTAAAATCTTCTGAAATATTTCTCCGCCTTTAAGGTTTTTATACGTATATCTGAAACTTGGCTTAAATAGTTGTTTTCGTGCTGTGGGAAATGCTACATTTACATTATTTTCCATTATATGACTATATTAATGCATGTAACATACATAGTCTGTGGCAGATGGAGGATTAGCAGATTCCAATGACGCAAGTAAATTTGCAGAATTAATGCGAAAGTGCTCAAATCCTTCCAAGTACATGTATTACGTTATTGGATTGTCAATATTGTGACCTGCGTAAGTTAGCTAAAGGTGTGCATAACCAAGCATAAATTATGCAAATGTAAAAGTCATTGCCATAATCAAAATATTTCATGGAGGTATGAGGTCACCGAACTCTTGTTATTGCAAGTCTTGTTTTCCCTGTGATTCCAGTATCAAATAGTCATAAATGACAGTTACATAACTTTTATCAAATTTTATTCAACAACAGAAAGTTTACAATCTTTCACTGGAGAGTCCTCCATTCACACATTGTCATTTGATCTTAACATTCTTTCCTCAATCAAGAGCAAAGTACCATCAAGCAGAAATCTTACAAAACAGCATGAACTATAAAGTTAATTAATGACTTACTAATATCTTGATACAAATACAACAAGTTGTATCCTCACAAATATTATTCATAGAAAATAATCCCAGACAAACGGATGCTTTGGCTAAAGACTTTCAGATGATATTTGCAATAAGTTAGAAAAGAATAGTTCAGTCACAATAATCCTAAATTGTTAAAAACATTCAACATGGAAACTTTGTATATGTTGAAAACATTTTGAGAGTAACTGCAAGAATATATTTTCACTCATAGCAACTTCTAAATAGCTGTGTAATTATTTTACAGTTAGAACATGTTTCAACAATTCCAATTTGCAAATAATATGATTGGGTTCCTTCCTCAAAAGGAGAAGGTAATATTATCTGCTTCTGTATATTTTTAGATTTTATCAAGATGGACATTGATGACTCTTTTGTGGAGAGTCCATGTATGACCCTCACGCAAATGATTTGCAGGGCTAGAATGTGTGAATTTCTTTCCACTCAGTCCACTGAAGCTTCAGAATGTTCTGACATGTTGCAACAAATAGTGAATCTATGTTGGAACAGTTAGGAAATAACACAAATAATGCATTCTAATGTTTCAAACGTGTTGAAATGATACGATATGAAATGTTCAGGAGAGTCAAACAAATGTCAGAAAATTGGCATTAACAGTCATTATGGTAAGACAAATTCAGTTCTAATACAATTTCAGACTACAACGTACTACAGTAACAGTTATGACCACTTCCATGTCAGTGCCGGCCATGTGCTTTATTATCAGTAGCCGGTGAAGACAGTGATTGTGTTTCTATTGGTCACAACCAGCTGTCCCCCCGGACCAACTGCCACCCCTGTTGGGTGTTCAGCACGGAAGGCAATGTGGCGGACATACACGCCCCGGCCGGTGTACATCACCACGCGATGGTTGTATAGATCCACACTGTCCACCACCATGATGTGACCGGAACTGTCCACACAGATGCCTTCGGGAGACTCACTCCATCCCAGTCCTCCGAACCTCATCACGTACCGGCCGGCCTCGGCATACTTGTAGATGAAGTGAGTGCCGGCGTCGGAGATGAAGATGTCTCCTTTCCCGTCAACGGCGACGAACTTCGGCTTCTTCATCGGCGGACCGACACCCCACAGGAATGTCCCATCCGGCGTGAAGGCCTGCACACCACCACGGTGACCGTCAGACCATGTGACGTACACGTGGTCATTGTGCAGACCCACGGCCATTCCGCGGACCATCCCCCGTGGCACAGTGTCAGGCAGGTCAAAGTTGGCCTTGAGAAGACCAGCCCTACTGACCTGTACCACGGAGTCAGGACTGGCAGGATACCCGGTCATCAAGACCCACAGATGGCCATCCTTGTCGATGGACACATCAGATGGCATCTTTGATGGGTACCCCAGCCCTAGGGCAGCTTGTGGGAACTGGTACAGGTAAGCACCTTCCATGCTGTAGACTTGGAGGCGCGATTTGGACCGATCAGCCACCCAGATCTTGTTGTCGGGGGAAACTGCCACTCCGCGTGGGCTGCGCAGTTTTCCAGCCCCCGGCTCATCACCGAATGTGATGATTTGTGGCCTGTTGCCTTGGTCAGACGTTTCTGCTGAGAAAAACAAAAACATGTCCATATTTTAGCTGGGCTGTCACATCAATATCTGCTGAATAAATCATTATGATTATTGAGATAGTGATCCGATATTGTTTTTCACAATCTGCGTCTCTTTCCATGACCCGGACATGCAATTCCTAATATTTTCTTGAACATAAATGTTGATTATTACTTAAGCAATACTACAACCAGACAGTCTTTTTACACGTCAAGTAATGAGAAGGTGTACGAAAAGCTTTTTGGTCTTTGGCTGTTATAAATAAAAAGGACAAGAAGTAAATAGAAGTTCGTTACAAATGAAAAAAAATCCAAACATTTGTTTTAAAATAAACTGAAACAAAGACAGTGTGAAGAATAGCTAAGATAAAGATACAATAGGCTAGATAAGAATTGTTATGACAAACCTCCAGTGTCCGTACGGGTGGAACCCGGGATGCTGATTGGTGCAGGTCCAGCTGCTTCCATCTCCATGGTGATGCCGTGTGAGGGGCCACGCCCAGGGACCTGACTTACCTAAACGGTTAGAATTGGTCAAGTAAGTATGCAGCTTTCTCAATTTCTATCTATCACATCTGATTTAGAACGGGTCAAGTAAGTAAGCATCATTCTCAATTTCTATCTATCACATCTGATTTAGAATGGGCCAGGTAAGTATGCAACATTCTCAATTTCTATCTATCACATCTGATTTAGAATGGGCCAGGTAAGTATGCAACATTCTCAATTTCTATCTATCACATCTGATTTAGAATGGGCCAGGTAAGTATGCAACATTCTCAATTTCTATCTATCACATCTGATTTAGAATGGGCCAGGTAAGTATGCAACATTCTCAATTTCTATCTATCACATCTGATTTAGAATGGGTCAAGTAACGATGCAGCATTCTCAATTTCTATCTATCACATCTGATTTAGAATGGGTCAAGTATGCAGCATTCTCAAGTTGTATCTATCAAATCTTATTTATAATGAGTCAAGCAAGTATGCATCATTCTCACTTTCTATCTATCACATCTGATTGAGAATGAGTCAAGCAAGTATGCATCATTCTCAATTTCTTTCTATCACATCTGATTGAGAATGGGTCAAGTATGCAGCATTCTCAATTTCAATCGATTACATCTGATTTAGAATGGGGCAAGTAAGTATGCAACATTCTCAATTTCTATCTATCACATCTGATTTAGAATGGGTCAAGTAAGTATGCAGCATTCTCAATTTCTATCTATCACATCTGATTTAGAATGGGTCAAGTAAGTATGCAGCATTCTCAATTTCTATCTATCACATCTGATTTAGAATGGGTCAAGTAAGAATGCAGCATTCTCAATTTCTACCTATCACATCTGATTTAGAATGGGTCAAGTCAGTATGCAACATTCTCAATTTCTCCTATCACATCTGATTTAGAATGGGTCAAGTCAGTATGCAACATTCTCAATTTCTACCTATCACATCTGATTTAGAATGGGTCAAGTAAGTATGCAGCATTCTCAATTTCTATCTATCACATCTGATTTAGAATGGGTCAAGTAAGAATGCAGCATTCTCAATTTCTACCTATCACATCTGATTTAGAATGGGTCAAGTCAGTATGCAACATTCTCAATTTCTATCTATCACATCTGATTTAGAATGGGTCAAGTAAGAATGCAGCATTCTCAATTTCTACCTATCACATCTGATTTAGAATGGGTCAAGTCAGTATGCAACATTCTCAATTTCTATCTATCACATCTGATTTAGAATGGGTCAAGTAAGAATGCAGCATTCTCAATTTCTACCTATCACATCTGATTTAGAATGGGTCAAGTCAGTATGCAACATTCTCAATTTCTATCTATCACATCTGATTTAGAATGGGTCAAGTAAGTATGCAGCATTCTCAATTTCTACCTATCACATCTGATTTAGAATGGGTCAAGTAAGTATGCAACATTCTCAATTTCTATCTATCACATCTGATTTAGAATGGGTCAAGTAAGTATGCAACATTCTCAATTTCAATCTATCACATCTGATTTAGAATGGGTCAAGTATGCAACATTCTCAATTTCAATCGATCATATCTGGTTTACAATTGGTCAAGTAAGTATGCAACATTCTCAAAATCGATCACATCTGATTTAGCTTCGTAAGGAAGGCGTGATATGTCGGCATTAGGTTTTTCAAGAACACAAAGGGCTCAATATTTTAACAACTTACATCTCAGCAATTGTAAGGTTCATCAGGAATACATGGTATTAGTGTTTAGTTGAATGCTTGGACATCGGTGATGCAGCAAAACGTCTCCAATAGCCATCTGTTGCTTTATAATCACCAAGGCTATACTGACGTTATATGAGCACTCAGATTAAGCCAATGAGGGCCGAAAGTACTGACCTTGATGACGTCAGCAGCTGTCACTTTGCCAGTCCTCATCAGTACAGCAGGAACAGCAGAACGTTGCCCAGCAGAACTGCCAGTGGGCCCTGCTGTGGCTGTAACCAGCTGTGTCAGCGCAGCAGAACTGAGCCAGGCAGCAATGCCAGTAGAGTTGGGTCCTGCTGTGGCTGTAGCCAGCTGTAAAGGAGTAAGTGAACAATGTTTGCTGTGTCATATTTGCAGATCTACATCTACAGAATTTATAATACTGTTTATTATTCATATAATTATGTTTTTGTATATGTTTGGATGTGCCTTTTTATCGCGTGTTTGTTTCCCAATCCTGTATGTGTGAATATCCAGAATAAATCACTAAACTTACTGAGCCATGGTTCCAAGGTCGGGAGTTGAGGTGCGTCAGGAGCACGGGCAGCACGATCACCAATGTTACCAAGGCACCGGTTGCCATGCCAACGCACAACAGTAGTCGTGGTGACAGGCGGTGACGTAGCTGTCCCCAAATGGTACGGTTCTCTTGGGCTGAGGCTGTTGGTCGGACAGAAAAGTACGTCATTGGTTAACAACTCAAGTAAAGATTCACTGCTACATTTTTTCTAATGTTTGAATTGTATATCATTTAATCAAGAGCTATTCAACAGCTCTACTTTGAACAGTTCCCTTCCCAGTATTCAATGTACTACTGATGATTGTAAACAGTAGAACTCTATTGCAATCAACATGATTTTTATCCCTTTAAAGAGAGGAATGCCACAATTCTTCTGTAACACCAACCTGGAGGCTGGTTGGAGTTGTACATCGGGTTTGGTTGCAGCTGGTTGATGACGTCCTGCGGGTTTGATAACGGATTCGGCCCGCCAGGCACTCCGGTCGGTCTCCCAGGCCTCGGGGTGGAGGGGACAGTCGGTGCGTCTCGGTTCAGAGCTGGCCCGAGACGCATCCCGAACGAATCTCCATCCTCATACACGTGTGTGGCGGCCGCCACAGGTTGGGCCCCATCGGTGGTTCGTCCCGGCCTCGGGGTGGAGGGAACAGGAGGAGCGCTGCAAGGATCTCCCTTCAGAGGTGGTCCGAGACGCATCCCGAACGTGTCTCCATCCTCATACACGTGTGTGGCGGCCGCCACAGGTTGGGATGACCCACCGACTTCTTTTGGAGTTGTTTGTTGACCATCAGCACTTCCATCGGGACCTTTTCGAGAATAAAGACATATCAACTTAGAATTTCACGACCTCACACCTTCTCCAATGAATGTTAACCTTTTGGAATGACGTATTACAAATGTTTCTCAATGATTATGCAAATAAGCCCTCATTTGCATAGATTATATCAGTGGACCATATCTTCTCTACCCAAACAACGCAAGTTCATTGTAGCCTTTCCTCATTCATTAAGCAGATGATTAGTAAGGTATTCACTTTCTTGTCTAATGATTTTGACATTTGCTTAACGTCCAAAAGCCACAGGAATGAAATTCCCGTCATCGGCCACAACAATATCATAATAATTTCTGAAAATGCACATAAGTTATTCATTTACATGATTGATATCTATAGATCTTCCTCTTGGAATTACATAATAATCATATGTTTGATTAGTCCTATTGATATTATGAAACGCAGCCTATCTATTGCATTTCTTAGTCATTAATGAAAATTATCCCCTGATTTGCACAATCACCACCTTATTGAGTCAATCATTATCGAAACTTATCAACATACCAAATGTCAAATCTTGAATTATTCTTCTTTAAAAAAAAAAGTATAGTTATAAGCTGCTTTGGGCCTAAAACCTGTTTTGGGGCCTAAAACTATTATCACTTCTTCAAGTTCCAAACATCTACTATCAAAAGTTTATGACCATAACATGTCCAGAACATGATATGTCAACCAT
This sequence comes from Branchiostoma floridae, assembly GCF_000003815.2. Classification (NCBI taxonomy): domain Eukaryota; kingdom Metazoa; phylum Chordata; class Leptocardii; order Amphioxiformes; family Branchiostomatidae; genus Branchiostoma; species Branchiostoma floridae. The sequence continues at coordinate 23,306,174 of NC_049984.1, read as the reverse complement.
GCTGCAGTACTTTTAAAAACCTCTAGGTTGCCCTTAATCCATACATTTCTGCATTATGCCAACATTATGATGCATATCATAAAGTTCTATTCACAACTTATTGGGTTGCGCTGTTTACAAGCCAAGAAGCAAAAACGCGCGTGAAACATATACTGTAACCTTCTGGGCAAAGAAGACCGCTTTGTGTTCCTCATGAATAAAGTCCTTCATTAAGTTCAAACAAACAAACAAAGGTAATTGATAGATCTCTGGAAGATCAATATAAATTATAAATTATTTCTTTAGTCAAAAATTGCCAATGATGGGTATTTTTATGACATTAAAAAATCATGGCTTTTCTTGTCACCAAAGATGAGTTTAGGTTGTCCATCAAGAATAACATATAAGGTTGGCTGAGGCCTCTATTGCACTGGACGGGGATCGCGCTGTGACCTCCCTGCGACCTAACTTGGATTTGTTTAACCATTGGTTTTATAAAGTATGGCTCAAAAGTCAACAGAACACACAAAATAATTGTTTCTGATCTGTGTAGTATCTGTGTAAGAAGGATCGCAGAGCGATCGTAGTGGGGTCGCAGCCCTGGTAAAATGTGGATTAGGGGTGGGTACTGGTAAAGAAAATTCAGGTCCATGAACGGTCCATGTGCAGAGCTAGAGCTAGAGGATCAGGTCAAAGTCCGGACCGGAACCTGGACCTAATTATTTGTGAAATTACCATACTCAAACAATGTTCCATTTCGTTACAAAGGATTCTGTTTGGTGAAGTATCCGACGTCCATTGGCGTTTTAGAATCCTACCTTCATATGAACAACAGTAAATGCCTCTGTTTTAGGACGAATTTGGTTGTAGAAACATGGTACAAATGACTATTAACCCTCCACTACTTAGCTCTTGTTATTTTCTTGGACGTTTAACCCCAAAACACGTGCAAGTCTGCCGGTGTAATCTGTTCATTTTCGAATCGGTCCAACATCCGATTTTTTTCAGGTACCGGTTGCCACCCCTAGTTAGTGGTATGTGCGTGGACTGCGGAGGTATATGTAACAACACTTTCATCAGAATACGGCTATTCTTACATATAGCCCAGTCACAATACATTCCTCATGTATATCTGTATTTTACAAATGATATACTTTTCTGATACACCGCCTTCTTATGATTATGCAAACGAGAAAATTACTATAGAGACTGATAACTCCTGCCTCATATCACAGTACATTCTACCTCTTGACTTACTGACGTTGAATATTCATATCATATACATATTATACAGCAGAACACTATACCATTAACATCTAACGTTATGCAAATGTTCATTTCAAATGTAATGAGGATCTTGTTTGTGCGTATCCTTATATTGCTTTACAGTGTATATCCTAGTTATCAATTCAAATATGCATGAGGAAAGCTGTGATATAGTGCAGACTCCTTCGTGCAGGAAATGAGATTCAAATATGTCAAGAGGGGATGTTTCTGCGGCGCTTGGGTAAATCATGGTTTCACAACGAGCGTAAACAAAATCTAGAGCTATAGATAGAGTAATCTATGATCATTTAGCAAATATCTGGTTGGTCTTCCTAATAAATGCTTTATGCCATATGGTCAATTATATTTTCAAAAAAGGCGTCAGAAAAATCGCTATCATATAGCACAGACTCGTAGACGCACGTAATGCGATTCAAATATCTCAAGAGGGACTGTTTCACAGCGCTTGGCTAAATCATAATTTTACAACTACTAGAACAGCGGCAAATATCTGGATTGCATCTACGTATACCGCTAAGCCAAGTCAAGGGGCGACGTTAAATGGCTGTTACCATAAAGACAGTTTTGACTGAATTTCTTATGCATATTCAACATAAAGCACATGCATGCCCAAGTCAGTTAGTCTTGTTTCAGCATGCAGGGACGAAACTATCGCTAGGGGGGCGAAACCAACAGTCACACACAGACAAACGTAAATTAGCAAATTGATCTCCCTCAGCTACTTGTTTTATCACTTTGTTAACGTTATCAAAGGTATATACACACATTCGAGTGTTATATATACATAGGAAACGTACAGGACAACAAATGCGCTCTTTAGATAAAGGAGGCTGTATGGTAGGGTCATAAGTACAAGTATGGATCAGAAAATCTACCGTGGTGAGCGGGAAATAAACTCAGTTACACTTCGGATAATTTTAGTCACGCTATAGCAGCGACACCTAGCTGCAGTGCGAAGTAGAACAAGTCAGTACTTCCCTTCTTGGTAAATGGTACTTTTTGTGTACAAGGAAACCTTTGTTATACAAATTATTCTCCCCATTTGGAAATTATCTATTATATTCAGCAACGATAACAGTCCGGCGTAGAAAAGAAGAGCTGTGAGAGAAAATGTTGCATGGACCCTGTCAACACTGGTACTAGTGGATGGTTTACATGAACATTCATGACTGGAATATACCTATTCAATACTTTAGAGGCAACAGGTGCTAGTCTTGAAATCCCTACCTGCTATGCGGAACTAAAACGATCAGTCCCCTTAAACTGGAGTAAACAGGAAGGGGTGAAAGAAAATGAATTCTGGAACAGTGATCGTAATCCAGACTGCACGATGCCGTGTTTTGGTATTAGCAAAAGGCTACAAAATTGTTCTCTCCACGAAGACAAAGTGCTTGTTTCTTATTTGCTTTCATACCAGACTAAATGGTAGATCATGACACGAGAAACCGTTAATTATAAGTGCGTGGAAAGATCAGGAATCCACTTTCTAAAGTTAACGTGATGATTTTGCATAGGTCTAGTTGTGCAATTTTTCGAGTACGAGGGCCCACAACGACAAAGTCGTTTTAGTTACTGCCGGCCGCGATTTAAGCTGTTTTCCTGTCTTAGAACATGTTGCTTGGATCATATCAACACAAGTAGTTGGTTTGCATGAACATTTATGACTGGAGTATATCTATAAAATACTTCATAGCTACGCATGGTAGCCTTTAAAGCTCTACATGCTATACTGGACTAAAATCAGTAGTCCTCTAAAATCATGGGTCGGCATGATAATCAACTGCTAGACATTACGGTTACCATAAGAATGAGTACAAAATTTAATCCTGCGACAGTTATCGTAACTCAGGCTGTACGATCTAGTGTTTTAGTGAAATGATTATAAAAGGCTACAATATACCTATTTAATTTTTTATCACTACAAATAGGACTAAAACGGATATCATAGGATAGGTCGGCATGGTAATCATATAGACAATAATGTGGTTGGCCACAAGAATGATAATAAATTATGAATCCTGCGACAGTGATCGTTATTCAGACTACAAGGTGTAAACTTTTGACATCATATTGTTGGTGTCAGAAATATAATGCTACAAAATTATAATTTGTTGCTTCTTCTTTGCTAACTGTATGGAAATTTAATGATCAGAACTACAATTTTTTAAGTTAACGGTATGATAAGTATCTATTATCACCTGATATGTGATTTTTTTATTTCCTCAAAGATATGAGGGTCCAAAGCGTCAAAATCGTTGGGAATGATGATATTGTGTTCTCAACTGCTTTTCTGGTCTACTCTTATTTCACTCTATCAATGATAAGATTACGGTTCGTCTGTGGTAGCTAAACTGTGGGAGAAACAGTCAGAAAAACATTTTCATACATCGTTAAGCTTCCTGCATGAATGGAGTGTATATTGCAATGTTACAATTGGCACTCATCCTGAGTGTCATCCTAGTTAGTTAACACGGGGCTTCCATACCCTCCCCCTCACTAAGCACATTTTGTTGGTGAGGGGAGAGTACGGGTAGCCTAGTATCCAGCCGTATTATAGCTCCCGAGTCTATCCTCTCCAGAGAAGACAGAATACGGCTGAATACCAGGCTAGAGTATGGGGCCCTGCGGTACGTTGATGGCGTCGCTGTGGCCGAGAGATTCGACAGAACGCTCAACGAATTTCATCGATGAAAAACGATTTTTTTATTCTTTGTGTGTTTGTCGTCTTTTTGGTCATATTTGTACGTTTTGTAACTCAAAGGTAACATATATCCAATCTAGAATGCAGCGACACTACCAAGGTACCGCAGCCCAGTAAAGCTAAGGGCACAAGCCGCCGTACCTGCAAATACGTGTTGTCTACGTGCCAAAACGTGGGCAATCTTTTGGGATTCGTAAGTGTACCACATCCGTACGAACTCGTAGAGAATCCGACGGATTTTGGTGCAACCAGACACAACGTAGAATTTGTGTGCATCGGGCTGTGGATTCGCCAACCCCCCACCCCCCCGTGCAAGTAGGGGCAACACGCCTGCCCTGTACAGCCTAAACGTTTTCAGAAATACGTGGCGGACGTGGCCTCCCAAAAAAAAAGCACGGACAAATTGCACGTAAGGCGGGTTGTGCCCTTAGCTTAAGATACCCCCATAAGTGTGATGATACTCGGGCCAAGTAGAACTAACCTGGCGGCTGATCTAGGTCCGCGTTGTACATCGGATTCAGGGGCAGGTTGACGATGTCTTCCTCCCGCATCCAGTAGACACCGGCCCTTTTTGCGTTTCTCCGTTTGGGGAGAAGAACCCGACCCTGTCCGGCGGGACGAGATGGTTCGCCTGGAGCCTGTCCGGGGGGATGAGTCGGACCCTCCGGATTCTGTCCAGGGGGACGAGACGGACCCTCCGGATTCTGTCCAGGGGGACGAGGCGGTTCCTCCGGAGTTTGTCCGGAGGGACGAGACGATCCTCCACGACGACGACGACGGCGTTTTTTCGGGGGAAGAGGCGGCGGTACCTCCGAAGCCTTGTGGAGCGATGCCATAGGGGTATACCCGTTATTTACTATAGGAGCCATTGGCATGTATCCGTTTTCTACCGAAGATATCGACGCCATAGGAATATAGCCATTGTCTTTCAAAGGGGCCATTGGCATGTACCCACTTTCCTCACATGTCGACCCTCCTGGTCCAACCAACTCTGTCGCTATCTGGCTATTTGGTGTTCGGGACGGCCGAAGCTCGTCTCGCGGAGCCTCCGCCATCTCGCTCTCGGACCGCACCCACTCTGGGGCCGATCGCGAAATGCCGGATAAGTTTAGAGTTAGAAGCTGAATATTCAAGAAAACTGGACGAACTGTGATTGGTGTGTTTTTCCCACTACGCCTCACAGAAATGTAGACCAATGTTTAGTGAATTACCGTGTTGTGTTGTAATCTTGAAGTAGAAGTAATGACCAAACGAACCGAAACGGACTATGAACACTGAGCTTCTTGCCCCACTATGTGTGTTGTACCATATATGTGTAGTCATATGTAGGTTGATGGATTTATTAGCATTCAATGTAACATATATTCTCTGTTATATATTATCTGACCCTTACCTCCCTCATGACCTCAATGAAAAGCGGCCTGCTGGCCGATTTGAGGTTCTCGTGAATAAATAAAGGTTCAAACAAACAAATCCCTTCTCAAGCTTTTAAACAAGGAAGTATGGGGAACAAGGTATTCGAATCTATACAAGCAAAATGAATGTAATTGGACAATGTTGTTGTTGGGGCTCCAAAATTGTTCATTTGGAAAATATTCATTTCAAATATTCATTACCCAAAATGTAATTTATCATAAGATATCAGGACAGTGTGTGGCGTGGTGGTAATTGTTTCTGGTTTCACCCCCCTGGCGCCATTCCTTGAAACTGCATCAGGACTTACGGTTTCTGTATCTTTTGTCATCTAAACAAACTACATCTAGGGTTTTATTATTTTGGGGATAGTTTTTTTTTTATAGATCAGGTAGAAGTGGTGTAGGTTTTGGCCCCTAGCAGCCTGTTCTGGAACTTCAGGGGCGTTTTTGTTAAACTCTGTCGGTGAGAATATCTGAATGAAGGAACAGCGAATTTCCTTACAATGTAGGTAGCTCAGACATAGATGTACACAATAAAGTGCAAGTTATTTAACTTCTGGACTTGAGTTGGGTATAAGTTACTCTCCAAGCAGAGGTTTGAGTTGCGGGGATATAATAGTAGTAGTAGTCGGGAAATTTACAGGCGCCACCAACTCACCAGTCTTACTGCTCCGGACCTTTTACTGAACACTACTAGTGCATAATATAGCAACGGCTTTCATCATCATCAACGGCTTTTATGTTTGTAAAGTGATTGACCAATATAATCAAAAGGTGCCTTGCTATTGTTACAGGAGTTTAATTTTTGTATACATACTAAATTAAACATTAACATTTTTGGTCTTTCACATCTTCTTCTTTGGCCTTTGACTTGTGGTTCTCTCAAACGCGCATACGGTACCTTAATGTCCTATCCGAGGGACGGTCCTAACCAATTAAAGCTTCATACTCATTTTGACCTGAGTGAAGTGAGGAAAGTCGTGTTAAGTTTCTTTCCCAAAGTTGCGAAATCGGTGGTACATCAACGGATTCGAACTCCAATCCTCTGGGTTATGAATCAAATACCCTGCCCGACCTTCTGTATACGTTAAGATGGTATCTCATTGCACTTGGGGAACTGGTGCGGCACTGCGGGATTCGTTCACTGCGGTACTGTTTTGTTATTTTCGCCAACTTTTTATAATTTAGATATTGCATAATACGTAAAATTGTGACTAAGAAGACAACAAAATACACAAAATCCGTTCTTTATTTCTGAAATTCTTTGAGTAGTCTTCGAACCCGCAGTGCCGCACCGGTGCCCCAAAATGCACTGAGATACTAAATTAGTAACGTCGACTATCATAATTCCACCAGGTGTCCTTATACCACCACCTCAAAAAAAAACTTAGTATAGAGCTCTTCCCAAGATTGTCTTCAACACAGAATGTTAATTATCTCAAATGTAATACAATTCAGATATTTAGGTGTTGAAGGCAATCTTGAGAAGGCCTCTATAACAACATTTTTTGAGGTGGCGGTATGATAGTCTACCTGCGCACCCACCCTTCCTGACTTTCGGCCGCGCACACTCTCTGATGATCGAAAAGCGCATGTCTCCTAACTAGGGGTGGGTACCGGTACAGAAAATTCCTGTCCAGGTCCGGTTCAGGTCCAGAGGATCAGGTCCAGGTCCGGACCTGAACCGGAACCTGATTCATTAGGTGAAACTTGTGAATGGACGATACTGAAAACAATGGCCATTTTGCTACAAAGAAGTCTTTTTTTGTATAGTATTCGAGTCCCACTTACGTTTTAAAATCCTACAAGGCTAACTGCGTCTGTACGACTAGCTGTAAACCTTGGTAGAACTATAGACTCAACGCTACTTCGCTCTTGTTAATTTCTTCGACTGGTAAGCCCCAAAACGTGTGAATGCCTGATCATATAATCTATTCATTTTCCAACAAAGGTCCAACATCCGGTCCACCAAAGTTTTTTCAGGTCCGGTTTTTCCGGACCGGCCCAATAAGGAAAACCGGTTTTGTACCGGTGTGACAGCAATCTCGCCCCCCCTGCGATCTCGCCCCCCCGGGGGGCGAGATCACTAGCGTTTTCGCCCCCCTTTAGCGTTTCCCCCCCCCCCCCCCCAAAAAAAAAAGCAGCTGGTTACTACATATTACAGGTGCGCTACCTGGTACTATACTGCACCTGAGGAGTAACGTATATGGTGTGTTACCTGGTACCTATATGGCACCTTATTACCGTACCGTAAGATGTCATACCTCGAAAGTCGATACTATACTGTTCGGTGCGAACATGACATTGAAATGAAAAAGACAATTTTTGCAGCTGAGGTGGCATAAAAACAGTGCTACTGCGAACGTATAAATCAACACCGTCTATGGTACGGAATACGTCAGCTATATGTTTTCAATTTGTCACAGTGTTTTCTTTCTTGTGCTGGAAACATTTCCAAAGCACTAACAAAAACACACGTGAATAATAGTTTTTCATTATAAACACTATCTACGCGCAAGTTGATATAGCTGTTGCTAAATGCTACACAAACACTGGTAAAGTACCAGTCTTAAGAAACACGGGTATTAAAATGCATCAGTTCCTAAATACTAGAAAAAGCAGTCATGTTGGAGGTGAAGATATCCCTTGGCCAAGTGCATATACCAAAATGTGCGTTATTCTAATTAATACCTAATATTTGCATAATTAATAAAGACATTACATAGTTCTCTTGTGGTCACTTCATGGTAGAGACTTCATATTGGAGATATATAGGTTGCTTGAGGACAGGTGAATACAATGAAATACATCTTATGTCAAGACTCAGGTATATGCGATAATGGGAATACAAGGGACCCAGTCACCCAACCCTCCTTGTCTGAAACAAGTTCAACTATCTTATTACCATGTAATTACTTTAATAATGATACTATGAATGGAGTTATGTATCAAACTCATGTACTTATATCATTCTGAAACTGCATTTTGTGATTTATACCAATAAACTTCTAAAATGTCATGTAAACCCGTTTTTTTTGGGGGGGGGCGAAATCGCTAAAGGGGGGCGAGGTAGGGGGGCGAGATCACTAGCCGGGGAGGGCGAGATCGCTAGTGATTTCGCCCCGGGGGGGCGAGATCGCTAGTGATTTCGCCCCCGGGGGGGCGAGATCACGGGGGGGCGAGATCGCTGCCACACCTGTACGCTGTACCGATACCCAGCCCCTCTCTCTGGTGATCGAAAAGCGCACGTCTCCTGGCTGTGTCCTGAACTGGCCTCACACGAATATAGCAACTCTAATTGTCTAGAAATTCGATGTTGTAGTTTACATGCATAACCAACATGTATTGCTTACCACGTATTATCATATTCACTTTATAATACTAGTAATTTCCACAACTTGAATTGGAAACAGAGCTTGTTTTCTGTGGTGTAAAATATTGTAATAGAAATATTGTGCAGTCTATTTCGTTCAGCATAACGTTTTTCGTCAGTCACGTACACAAGCTCTCAATCGGCATATCATAGACTTGTTTTCCCTGCATACCGGATAACTTGCATTGCTGCAATGCATTAGTTTGTGAATATTGAAGCACTAAAGGAGTCGAAAGGAGCTCGTAGTATGTTCGTTAAAAAAGATTCAAAGACTCCCAGAACACAGTTTGGTGCAGTCCACGGTTTTTATTCTCCTCCCTCGGTCTTCAACACAGTCCACACACAACATCCTTCTCCCAGGGTTGCTTCTTAGTCTAGACAGACTCTCCTGTCCCCCGTATCTCGCTTCCCTCCCCCCTCCCTACTTTCTCTAAGCCCGGGATGATCCATCATACACATTGGGGAAGGAGTAGGAGTAGGGCTGGGTACCGGCACGGTGCCCGTGTACAGGTGCAAAACGCTTTTTTTTGGGGGGGGGGGGCGGTCCGGAAAAACTGGACCTGAAAATATTCGGTGGCCGGTGGGGGGGTTGACATCATCTTTATTGACATATAAATGCAACACATTTAAAATCAACACTAAGATGAGTTTAAATGAAGAAGAGACCTAGGCCTTAATCAGAACGATAAAAGGACCTATTGGAAAATGAACAGATTATATGATCAGTATTTCACTCGTTTTATAAGGGCTTTAATACCTGTTGAAGAAAATAACAAGAACGAAGTAGAGTAGAGCCTATAACCATTTCTACCAGGTTTTACTGTCAATCGTACAGAAGCAGTTAGCGCTGTAGGGTTTTAAAGCGCTAATGGGAGTCAAAACATGTATAAACATAGTAAAAATTAGTACTGTATTACGATAAAATAGTAAACAAACGAACAAAAAGATAGTTGATACGAAAGCACCAACTAATACGTGGTAAGTCACACGTGTTGGTTATGCATGTAAACCGCAACATCCAGTTTGTAGACAATTAGAGATGCTATATTCGTGTGAGGCCAGTTCAGGACACAGTTAAAGGTGTACTCTCACTGCACTTGGGGCACCTGTGCGGCACTGCGGGGTTCGTTCACTGCGGCACTGTTTTGTTGTTTTCGCGATTTTTAATAATCTAGATATTGCGTAATGCGTAAAAGTATGACTTAGAAATACACAAAACGGAAGAAAATTCGTTCTTTATCTCTGAAATTCGTTGAGTCATCTACGAACCCCGCAGTGCCTTACCGGTGCCCCAGGTGCAGTGAGAGTCCGCCTTAAGAGACATGCGCTTTGCTAGCATGCAGCAGAGAGTGTGCGCTGCCCAAATAAAGTCAGGGAAGGTGGACTAACTACAGTAGATCCAAACAGCAAGCAGTCAGATAGCCACAGTGATGGTAAATCGAACAAAGTAGCTACAATATGAGCAAATATAGACCATAAATTGCAAAGAAATTTCGTAAAAAGGGATAATGTCGGATAATGTCATAAAAATGATAATGTCGCAAAATGCACACCACAGAACGTCTGATTTGGTAGAATATTTATTGAATAAATGAATGAATAAATTTTATTGCACGACAGTTTCACATGGTACAATGCATGTCATCCAATACAAATACAAAGCAACCAGTGCAATAATGATAGTCTATTCTAAATTCTACAGGAATATGGACGTATTGACATGTAAAGTACAAATTAAAAGTTTCAGTTGGTAAACAATACATTCCTTCATCCGTATAAGCCCATGTACTTAGGTATGGAGTCGGGACATCACATGATTAGATTTAGATTATGTCACCGCGATTCTGTTCAGTCATTGGTTACGGCACTAGTTATTCATCAACCTTATCTGACAACTGACAGCTGTCATTCCTTGCAGGTGATGTAAATTCACGATTGTGTCTTCTTGGAGATTACGTCACTGCGCTGCAATTTAGTCATTGGTCACTGCACTGATTGAACTTCCAGTGTTGACCAATCACAATGCAGAATTACCCTGCTTGATCAGTGTACTTCTATTGTTGACCAATCACAATGCAAAATTCCCCTGTGCGATTTTTGCTGACGCCACACACACACACACAGACAATAGAATCATCGTCTTCGTAGTGAAAGACCCTCTTTCGACAAATTTGTTGGCCAAGTGTTTGCACTTTTTCTTTACACGGTGAACGGTTGAGTTTGATTTCAGCGACAGACCAGCATCTCTGTGTACAGAATGAACCTCTTGTTCTTGACGTTGTTGGCAGCGGTGGTCAGTGCAGTTACGGCGGGCGGTACAGGCCCTCCTCCCCACGGAGACTTCGCCGCCACTGCCCGCTTTGTCGTCCACAACAACGACTGGGGCAGTCTGGCGACCATATCAACGTACCCGCCTATCAAGGGGAAACCGTTCGTGGATGCTTTCTCTGTGAGGTTAGTACAGACTTCAGCTTTCGTTCGGAACTTGGAGAAAAATAGCTCAATACTAGTTTTGATTTGCATGTAAACGGAAGGGGTGGATAGCACTGTAAAGTGTAAAGTAGCTCGTTTGGGTATTTAAAATGATAAGTTTCGATGTCGCATCGACCAAATATGGCGCTGTCATAATTCACGTAAGTATGTAAAAATTCACTTCTTGAAATTGTTGTATTATCCCAAGTAAGGAACCTAAATTGTAGTTTCCAGACAATACACATTATGTCATAATATTTGGGTTACCCTGATCAAGGAGGTTATATATATATATATAATCGTGCCAAAATTATCAGTATCAATATACTACTATGTTTATTTCTGTGTGGGCACACATGTGTAACGTTACAGTTATTGAATAACTTTTTGCTCTGTGAATTGCAAAACCGAAAAAAGAACAAAGCAAGGAGTTGATGAAAGCTCCTTGAACAAAGAGCAGACGTGGGTCGCGGTCCCGCTTGGGATGTATGCAAATCCGTTTGTTTATCGCTGTATCTGTCGGTAATTACTAATGAATGACAATGCAGAGTGGCAGGATATGAGGTAGGTGTGAAATGGTGTAATCAGAGCCTTCGATTATACCGATACACCATTGAAGATAATGGTTTGGCCCGGGTCCAAAGTTGGTCCCGAAGACTGTACGGAAGCGATTGGTGTTGCTGCAACCTAGACGTTAGACATTACCCTGGGAGCCAGACAGGACCGGGTAGCTAGCTAATTTTGTTCGGGGAGCCAAGGCAGTCAGCCCGCCGATCTCACATTAGCGATCTGGAGAGTTTAACCCCAAAGGAGTTATCGCTACCCTAGTAAGGGCAGGTGGACCTCACCGGGCTTAAACTCCCCGGGGCGCTAATAGGAGATCAGCGGGCCTGACTGTCTTGGGCCGCCGAATAAACTGTCCTAGCTGCCCGATCCCAGCTGGTCCCCAGGGTAGTTATACATCTGTTCTTATGACACAGTAAACGAATGTATGTTGGTTTGTTGCAGTGACGGACCTGTGGGTAACAGTACCGGTGTGCCGTACTTCTTGTTCAGTCCGCTGGAGAGAACCACTCAAGACCTACAGGCGAACCCTTATGTTACTCTACTAGTATCAGGTAAGGGATGGCAAACGTGATGCCGTATTTTCTTAGATAAACTACGAAATTTTAAAAACTTTTCAATGTTCAAAATATGTTGCAAACTGTTGCTAAAGTTGGTGTGTGTACTTGATTTGTTACGTTATTGCACGAATAAAGCCTACGTCACCTTTTCCAAACCGGGGTCCGGCAAGGTAGCTTTCGGGAACGAAAAGTATGCTAGAAAAGACACTAAAATATTCTAGACGTTAAGAGAACAGTTTGGGCAATATTTGTGTATATTTTCACAAATACATTTTTTTTTCGTTTCCAGAAAGTTTGAGAAACGTTTTGGAAATGTGACGATCGCCTAAATGGGAAAATGACCTTACTTGCCACAGATAAGCACTTCCCATTGCGTTACACTTTGATATTACAGAGGTCCAGAGCGGGTACTGCGCAAGCGTGAAATGGGATCCCGAAGATCCCCGATGTGCGAAAATCCACCTGTCGGGAAAGATCGTGACGGTACCCGAAGACGAGATGGACTTCGCGAAGAACTCACTGTTTTCGAGGTAATCAAAATGAATGTGTTTAGTATCATTTTCAGCACAGCGAGATATTCCCGTGAGATTAAAGCTAAGGGCACAACCCGCCGTATGTGCTTTTTGTCCGTACGTTTTTTGGCGGTCACATCCGTCACGTTTTTCTGAAAACGTCTCAACGCACGTCAGCCGACAAAGTTCTGCCTGAACGTTCTACAGCGTGTCTGCGTGCTCCCAATCCGTCGGATTCCGTACGAGTTCGTACTTTGGCAGTACTGTACCACTTATGGATCCCAGAAGATTGTCCACGTTTTGTTACGTAGACAGCACGTATTTGTACATACGGCGGGTTGTGCCCTTAGCTTTAGTAAAACGGTAAAAGGGAAGCTAAGATAAATCAAAGTACTACATAGTCCTGGTATACAGTTTACTCTTTTGTAACATAATGACAGTCTTTTGTAACATAATACTATAGGGTTTGTTGACAACAATGTTAAACATATTTTTAAACAAATTTCCAACGACCACTGGCGTCTTCTTCAGGATCAAAACTTATGACTCATCACTTCAGGACGTAAACTCGCGAGAGTTACAGGCACGTGATCTTATTAACACGTGATCTTGCGGATACGTGACGTCAGCAATAGGTCAAATGTGCCAAGAGTTTACGTTCTGAAGTGATTGACCATCAGTGTTGATCCTGAAGAAGACGACATTGGCCGTTGAAAATCTAATCCGTGTATACCTTTGTGTTGCAAGAAAGTGTAGCATTGTACTATGAGATGAGATGAAATCCCATGATCAAGAAAGTTATTTTTTTTAATATCATCACCACAGGCATCCTATCATGGCGGAGTGGTACAACATGCCGGATCACCAGTTTTACATCGCCAAGATGGCAATAGATGAAGTTTTCGTCTTGGATTTCTTCGGCGGGGGACACAGTGTTTCTCCTCAAGATTACTTTAAGGCTAATCTGTGATCTAGCATTTCCAATGATTGCTTAACTCACCTTTATCACTTCTTCTGTCAACTGTAGTTTTCTAGTCGCAATTTTTGCTCAAAAGCCATCCATGTTCGGTTTTCACTTTTCAGTCCGATTTTTAGCCTCCTTCGCAGACGTTCTATGCGGGCTGGCGTCTCTTTTTCTGGGGAGGTCTGATTCAAGATTTTCAGGGCACAAAAAAAATTATCTCCTCGGCCAAAGAACTTCTGACCACTGCCCACATGTTGAAAATTGCGAATCAGCGAATTAATGCCCCTCCCCCTCCAAATGAACCCCACTGAGTGCCATTATCAAATCAAACAAAAACACTCTCAGTACATTCAGCAAGTCTCATCTAAAGGCTTAATAAACGTATGTGAGAAACTTTCGCCAGAAAAAAACAATCTTCTACCCTAAATTGTACGGAATGTTCAACAATTGTAAGGTTCAAACAAACAGATTATCATCGTTCTAGTTCTTAAGTCACGTATATTTTGTATTGACAACCCGCATACAAAATAAAGCATGCAGTTCTTGATCAGAAAGAGAGTGGTTTATTTCAACTATCCAGAGAAACCAATTTTTAATCATCCCAGTTCTACTGAGCAGTTGTGGGTCTGAATCCCGGTTACCCGCTAGTGTTTTGACGCTACTGGAAATGGTTCCAATGAGTCCTCATGATCAGTCGGATATCCCGTAATGAAACAAAGTTGCAAATAAACACATAGCCACAAACGCTTCTGAAAAACATATCCACCTTAAAGGGGCATTCCACTCCAGAAGGGAGTCTTGTTTTCCAATAGATAATGTGTCAATGAATACATAATCAGTCGAATTTTGTGGAATTCACCTTGGGATGAATTGCGCGATGTGTGTTTTGGACCCCGTTCACACTCAAAAAAATGAAGCGGCTTCAACGTCGAAGCCACTTCAACGGGCAAGCCGCTTCAAAAAAATTACGTTCACACTCATTTCAGACAATCCGATTAATCGCACACAATTCCGTACCTGGACTTCAGGTACTTTTTTTACAACATTGTTTGTAGGTTTTCTCAAACCCACTCTTAATAGTCTTATATCATGATCCAGAGAGAAAGCTGTTCAAAGATATGCTTGTTTTTTGTGATTTTGTTTTAGCTTGCTGTGTTTCCTCTCTCTTCGCGTGATAAAAAAAGCTTTGTTTGCTTCCCATTCCACTTGCCTTGACCCTACAGCGATTTTTTTTCTTTCCAGACATTATCATTGGGCACAAAATTCAGTAACGTGAGCAAACCTGTCAGTGTGGCGTGTGTTCCTGCTCCCGATACCTGGATATATAACCTCCAACAGGGGGAAAATCTGAAATTTGCATAGAATCTATCCCGCGTTGCGTTCACACTCGCGATTTCAGCCAAGCGGCTTGTTCACAAGTGTCTCAAACTACCTCCCAGGGATGGATTGCAAACGAGCCGGATCGGTGAAAATCCAAGCCGCTTGGAGCGTTCACACTCAAGAAAACGATCCGGATCAAGCGGCTTCCACGTTGAAGCCGCTTCATTTTTTTGAGTGTGAACGGGGTCTAAGAAATCTCGTCTTGTTCTTGTATTCTTTGCTATCTGATGAGCAATTTGCCTTCTCGGTGTGCCTGAAATTAGTTTTGTCACCGTACCTAAAAGTTTTGCATTGTATTCAGCCATAGGATTAATTCAATTAGAGGGTACTTGGGGAGTTTAGTAGAAGACTGAATGCTTTTGAGGCACGTGGAGTAACTGGATACTTAATCGCATAATTATCTATCGGAAAATAACACTCCCGCCCCTTTAACGAAAGTAATAAAGGTTAGTGGTTTGTAACAGGATAGGAAGGATGCGTGTGTTGGACCGTATTGTTGTCCTGACCTTTATATAATCAACGATATAGAACGTATTGTTTTCGTCCGATTAGTGTTCGCATCTGTATCTCTTCGTCCCCTTTGTCGCATTCGTATGTGGTTTGGGATGTCGTCTTCACGCAGTTGTGCGTTGATGCACGTTGTTTTTCACGGCAGCTGTTTTTATAATCGATATATTAATTTAAGAAATCACCCCTATATTCCTTGTATTGTGGAACAGGCCATGTGGTTGGTTTGGTAATTAGCTTATCTCCAAGCAGATATGGGCTATGTGTTAATGTAGAATAGCTGTCGTGGCAGAGGTATCCCTAAACAGATCTGAAACTCTGGGTTCCTAGCACATTGCATTGGTCAGTGCCAGAGTTAAAATAAACAAGTACAAACAACATTCTGGGACTCTATATCATCTGCATAATATACATTATATTGTTC
This sequence comes from Branchiostoma floridae, assembly GCF_000003815.2. Taxonomy (NCBI): domain Eukaryota; kingdom Metazoa; phylum Chordata; class Leptocardii; order Amphioxiformes; family Branchiostomatidae; genus Branchiostoma; species Branchiostoma floridae. Next base: position 23,290,036 of record NC_049984.1, on the reverse strand, counting down.
TCTTCGCCAATGGCGATGAGTATGTTTTTGCCGACTTGGGTCTGTATGTAGGTCAATAACATATAAGTCGAGAAATTGTGGATGGAACTTTGTGATTTTTTGTAGGTGTATAACGGTTGTCTAAAGGCATGCCTAGTTTGAAAATGGTTTACCTGGCGTTTTCTTACGGTACAGCAGCGAGCTTTGTATTTTTTTCAAGGTTTGTTTCGGGAAGCATAAGTCAAAATGCAGCTGGGCGATTTCTACGATATTTGGTAGGTGTGTAGCGGTTGTAGAAAGGATTGTCATGTGCGAGAATGGTTTAGCTAGCTTTTACCTATGGTGCTGTAGCTGGCTTTGTATGTAAGTGCGTTTGTCTGTATG
>NC_049984.1:23235940-23289573 GCF_000003815.2 Branchiostoma floridae | reverse complement strand
GTGAGCGTCAAAGCTTGCGCCTAAATTTTCCAGAAGTGCCAGGTTCATAATTTTTAGTGGTTGATAGCTGTTGGGACTAGGAGTGAATGGTGTAATTTTGGGCCCTCTAGCAGCTTGTTTGGAACTGCAGTGGGTCTTATAGTTCGTAACTTTTAAGAGGGATAACTCCAGAGGAGATTGTTGGATAGTCTTTGTTTTTGGTATGTAGTAATTTTGGGTGATAATGAACATAATGAGATGCAAATTATATAAATCACTATCTATTTGATATAATTACTTAGGGCAACTTCTATATAGGTTAAAAATATACTTGTGACGGAGACAACCGAAAGAACTTGAATCAGCCCATAGATGTCTAAAAATAGAGAAAAAGTAGGTCAACACAGCCGGTCTTGACAACTATGAAATTCTGATTGACCAGGGATGCTACCCGAGGTCATCTTTGGTCACAGTCCAAGGCCCCCTAAAGTCAATACTATTCAGCCAGGCTGGAGTCTGGTAGAGTCTGATTTTAACAAAACATTATGAAAGTTGCGCTGGAAAGTATCCCAACATTATACATCATTTCTATGTCACCAGTTCGCCGAGAAGGTTATGTGTTTTTTTTGGGGGGGGGGGGGGCATTTGTGGGCTTGTGAGGAACACGCGTTCATGCAGTCATTTGCTATTGGGGTAGGTACTATTTAGTAATACATGATAAGACATTAAAGTCTTAATAAAGGCATGATTATTTGGCGAAGAGATGTGTTCGTCGAATTCTAGTTGCAACTGATGTCTCATGGAGTATGTTACCTACGGTCAATTGTTGGTGTTGTTTCAATTACATGTAATAGGTTTAAAGTTCCAAATCAAACAGCACGTCAAGTTAGAATTTTACTAAATGCCACTGAAGAAAAACACAAACCATCACAGTGAGAGCATTAAGTGTTCTATTTTAGAAATTGTGAACAAACTACAGAATGAGTGTATATTATATGGGCACTCTACATACATACATTGCCATATTGAAGAAAGCACAACTTTCTTGCCATGCAATTTTTATTTCCTACATACAGCTTTAAAGATTACAGATGTTCTACATCTGCATATCATGAATATTATTGACAACTAAATGAATAAAAAGACAGCAAAAGACAAATGTTCAACTAATGACCGTGAGAACATAGAGGGAAAAGAAGGCAAAAACAGCAAGAATGAAATTACCCTGTTTTTGCCACCTATGGTATCTCAAATCAGCATCTCAATTTTGCTAATAAGCAAATCATCCCCTCCTTGCACATGGTGATATTTTTTAAATTAAAATTCGATCAAAATCATTTGGTAAAGAAAGTGGATTTATGATTTTACATAGATTTCCAAATGCAAGTGACACATGGATCACATTCACAGACATTATGTTATGCTTTAAGTTGTAAACCGAAATACTTGACCGTAATATAGAGTGATTGAAATTTACCACACAACTTGAAACTCACTTCACTAATCAAAGTTTCCCAACTTTAAGGTACTTGAAGTAGAAGTTTGTTGCATTTTCGCACTTGATTGTGTAACTTTGGGTTCTTTGCCGATGAACACAATCTATCGATTAAAAATAAGGCCCAAGAGAATAGGTAGTATGTCGATGTTGACATATGGTTCCGCTAGTTTTCCTTATGTCAGTGAACACACTACTACCATAGCATGGTACAATGTCTAGCAAAAAAAATAACAGCAAGAGGTATGTACAAAAAGGAAGAGCTTACATCGTATTTCTATTGTGCAAATGATGACAGTCCTTAAAATGGATCTATAAAATCTCTATGTTGGAACCAAAACAAAAGTAAAATAAAAGAACCTGGTGCACCCCACTGTACGGTAGTTGGCTTACAAGCAATACTGTACATTGCTTTTCCTTGCTGTATGTATTTCCCATGCTGTATCCATGCCCATTTCTCTGTGATATATGTTCTTGCGCCTTAGTCATATACATGTATCAACTTCTAGTTCTACCATCCCATAAATTTTCACATTTACAGTAATTCTTTAATTAGACGAAAACAGCATAAACTATGTGTACTTTGATATACCTGAATGCTACCTTGATGTAGCTGGCTGCAAAATTCCCTGTATTAGATTAAGCCATGTTGATTTGATTATATGTATGACATCCTCTGGGACCCAAAAACTGACCCAAACCGAGCATGCAAATAAAAACATTGGCTTCATTATGAAATCTAAGTGGTCAGGAAGGTTGAAAGGATGACTTCACAGAGTCATCAAAAAACTGACCCAAACCGAGCATGCAAATAAAAACATTGGCTTGACTTTGGTATTCAACGACGTTAGTAAATGTGAATCCGATTTCCAATATTTCTTTGCAATATACAGCCATAATAACTCTTTTTGCAGCTGAATTGTACGATTTACAGTATGATCAAAAACAATTTTTAAAGGGTCAAAAATTGATGCGCACAGAGATGTCATCTGCATAATGAAACCAACATGGCCTAACCATGCAAAACCCAGCAAGTCAGTCTGTTGTTATACTAGTAGAGTACTTACACAAATACTAAATAAAACAAAATGAACTGTTGTGGAAACCATCCCAGGACAAATAAAAGTCATGTACCGTTTTCACCCGTTAAGACCTTTTAAAAGATCTCGGAGGGCAAGAGTATAGCAGAGGATGTAAAAGAAGTTAAAATGGTTTTCTAAAAAAAATGACATAAAAACAAAATACCATACACAACAAGGTGGAAAAATAGCCACAATACTCATTACCACAGTATGGAAATAGCAGCCTACAAGTCATTCTAGAATGTTCTAATAAGTAGTTATAACCTAGTTTTAAATCTTTATACTACCCACATAAATACAAAATATACAAAGCACCCCTGGTTCTCCCCTTAGTCTGACTCTGTGCTGCTGCTTTGTGATGTGGTCTGGTTCTGTCTGGCCTTTTTGAGAATAGCCGCCAGTTTTTGCTGTAAAAGAAAGAACACCAATAGTCAAGATCTTGAAACAATGATGCTTTTGGTTCTCAGCTAACCTCGATGAATGTATCAATGAACTTTATTGCTCAACAACTGCACAAGGTACTATGTATGGCAACCAATACCAACTCGAAATACTAAATACCAGGGTGCATGTGCACCCAAGGTGCACCCAAAATTGGAGCTGTGCCCCCAATTATTTTCTTAGGTTTATGTATGGAAAGATATCAAGTATACTAGTATACATCATATTCTTGACATCTGAGTGTTAGAAAGATAATAAAAATGTCATGTTACTTGTTTAAGAATTTGATAGCTTGTACATGTAAGTAAGTTTTGTTATTAAGTTTTTTTTTTTACATTCTACTTAAATTTTAGTGGTGCACCCAAAAATTTTTGGTGCACACAATTTTTTAAGCTGGGTGCACCAGTGCACCTAATCCCCAAAATGAATTTCGAGCCCTGCAAGGGTCCAAATTTTGTGCATTCTAAGGTATCCTGAGGGACAAAATTACTGTCAGAGAGGTCACAGTAGATGACTGTCAACACAAATGACCTAATGGCATCCCTGGTCAATCAGAATTTCATGCTTATCAGAGGATCTGCTCCCCAGTGTAAGGGCGTCTAGTGCGTCCAATTTCTTGTTATTTGAAGAAAAGCATGTCCAAATGACGCCTGGACGCATGCCTGGCTAAAAGCCCAAGCTATATACGCAATAGTACTGTGAGGCTACATACAAAACCACAAAATATTATCGAGGGGGGCAAGAGTATACCAATAACATGGAACTCCGTACAGCTGATATAGTAATTATTGAGATAGGGTTCATCAATTTTTTTGTGTTCTTTGTGTTGACTGTATATTACAGAACACAGAAGTAGACTGACCTGTAGCAGTTGGATGTTACTAATAGTTTTCTCGTCCATGTCTGGGATCTCTACATCATCTGGGTCCACATCATGGCTACACTGGAACACCTGCAGGTAAAACAGTCATTAGTTGCAATTGTTGTTTCTCTAAATCAAACTGTGGACAAGTACATGTACATCACAACAAGAACGAAAATCAAGTCAGGTTGTTCCAGCTGCTGCCAGGCCTTGTGCTGGTGTGTTTATGTTGAAGGGCAGCTAAACTGGCTATATAGATGCAAATACGGAAGCTGGTGTGTTTAAGCTTAAGGGCAGTTATACTCTGTATACAGATACAGACAGACATATCAAGTAAAAGTATATTGAATCCCAAGCAGGGAATGTGGTAAGACTATGTACCCTTTTTTCATATCTTTGGTACTACGACCCAACCGGTGTATGAACCTTGCCCTCTTAAATACAGAGCAAACACTCCCTTGGCCGTTAACCAGTTCCAACTAGAAAAGCCAATGTGTACACTAGAAATGCAACATTTGCAAGCAAATACAGCTTATTTCACTCCATCTCCACTCCATGCAAAAATGGATCCATGCATGGTACACAGTGAAATATAAAGGCTATATATATAATATATTTCATCCATACAAATGTACCTGTGGTATAGAGTGAAATATAACAACAATACATTTCATTCCTGCATGTGGTAAGGAGTGAAATATATATGCCTCCTACCTTGCCATCTCCCACGGGTATAAGAGCCTCAGGTACTTTGACAGCAGCGGCCATTGGCCTGTTCAGAACAGGACTCCCCGAAATCGACATCAGTCTCTCGCCAGCCTTCGCCTCCCGTACCATCGGGGTTGTTGGGAGTCTGTCAACCACACAAAAAAGGATTGTTCAAGTTACTGTAAATGCAGAAATGTTCGCGGTGGTTTTATGCTTGAGGTATTCGCAGTGGCCTAATTAAAACCACAGCGAACATTTTTCCATGGCAGTAAGACACTACATTGCATGGTGCTACCGTGAAATTATAACCACTGCGAACTTAAATGCATTTACAACTTATGCTACCTTGAACACGTGGTCTACCAGAATTTTCTCATTTTAGCAGAGCCTGCTCGCTAGTTACAAAGGCATACTAAAGGAAGAAGTGTGCAATACCAGTTTCCATAATCGTAGTTACTAATCAATTACAAAGGTACTTGTAATCTCACAAAAACTTTTGGCGAGTACAGTCTCAGAAGAAAAATTGCAAGGATAGAAAAGCTGGTGCATTCAAACTCAAAGGAACTTGTGTTGCGTGTACATGTTGAATATATATGCCAGACCGACCTTGGATCAAACTTGGGTGTGATGAGAGGGGTGTCACTCCACACAGGCTTGCTTCCCTTCACCGCTGGGGTGGTGAGAGCGTTCCGACTGGTCTTGCTGAAATCAGAATATCAATTCAGCCATTAGGTAAAGGGTTACCCGGTAGTTCCCATAGCCTTTTTGACACCGTATGGGCAGTGAGTTGTTATTCACTGTGTCTAAGGCAGGCATTGGAAAACGTAGCCTATCCCTTTGGTCCCTTAGGCCATACCAATTTAATTGATTGGTTCACAGATTCGCTCGCTCCTATTTTTTGGGGAAAATTTTTTTTTAAAATAACACTCAAATTTTCACCATTAATGAAACCATTCACCAACTTTCTGGTGTAGCAAATTGGCCTTTATATTATAAGCTCCTTAAAATGTGGGTATTATCATTGCAGTTATATTTTTCCGTAATGAAGAATGGGACAAACATAAAAACTGACACTACTTTTGTAATTTTCAACAAACAGGTGCTGTTACTGTACAGTCATAGTGGTTTGTACTTTTTTCAAGCTGAAAACTTTTTCTTCTTTATGTGTTGGATTAGCCCTTATCTTCACCTCAACCATTTTACAATTTTCATTTTTATTTTTTTTCGCCCTGTCGCTCCATATTTTTTATGAAAAAATCTGTGAACCAAGAAATTAAATTGGTGTGGCCTTAGCCTTTAGTTCCACAAAGGAAGTCAGGTACACATTTTTACACATGAACTGCCTTTCCCAAGGGGGCAAGATCGTTACAATGGGGAACACCCATATCGAACAATATTAGCCCAGGTATGAAATAAAGTGCTCCTATACCTCTACAAGAAGCCACAAAAAGTTTTGTTCATGTATTACATCTTGTAACAATAAGTGCAGGCTGGAGTAACTTGGTGTCCAGCTTTTGTATTCAAGTTACAGTAATTCCTGATTTTTTCAATGTACATATGTTCACGGTTTTCATGCTGATGACTGTAACGTGAACTTATCTATCATTACTGATAACAAATAATATAAGAGACTTTTTCATGTGAAACTGCAAGTGCTGCCATCGTGAAACTTTAATTCCTGGAACATGTTCAGTTTTCTCAATCCTTAAAAGTTTGGTACCGAGAAGACAAAGTGAATTACAGTACCTTCCCAGTCTTGACGCCGCCCCGCCCTGTGTCCTGGCAGAAGACCTGGTCATTCTCTTATTAGTCGGTGGGGGGGCAGTGTCCTTCTTGGCAGCCTGAATATGATAAACCAAACAAACCACAAGTTTATACAACTGTCACATTGGATCTATTCTATAATTGAGATTTACCACATTTGTAGCCTGGGTAACATCCGGAAAGTAATTCGCTCCTGCGTTTATCATACACTATATACAGTCGCTTCTCACTCTGACATTTATCAAACACTATATACAGTCGCTTCTCGCTCTGACATTTATCAAACACTAGATACTGTCCCTTTTCTGCTGTTCTGTCTGGGATCCTTGACTACGTTAACGTCTAGAATCATCCAAATTTTGGACGAGGGCGCTGATTGGTCCCTACACATGAGCAAATTAGGGAATGGGTTCAAGCGCTTGTTCGAACAGGCATTCCAACACCCGAAATGCCCTCCGTCCTCTTGCTGTTGTCATCAAATGAGCAGTATAGAACCCATTTCTTAATTCGCTCATTAACTGACGTTAGCACCAAAAGGTTTAAATGTGCAGGTCTCCAGACGGATAGCAGAAGTGAACATAGGAGCAAACTACTACCCGGATGGTACCCAGGCTACCACATTTGTGGAAGGATTGACATAAAAGGTGATGAAGAATGGTAGTACCTTTCTCTTGGGTCTTCCTTTGGGTTTACTCTCCTTTTCTTCAACAGTTTCTGTAATGCAATCAGAGTAATAATTTGAGCACAGTACTAGTAACAACTATGTACGTATGATTCCAACCAAACTGAAAGAGGAATTCTCCAAACAAGGAAATACATATATTAAAAAAATGCAATTGAGCAAGAGCTTGTAAGTGACATCAAGTACTGACCAAGAACTATTTTTGAAAATAGCAAATTACACAAGACTTAGGGTATTTGTTTCATAGATGAATAATTGACAACACAAATTTCTTTGTCATTAGGAGGATATTGCTCATAAACTGTCCATTATTTACTGACATTCGATGAGTTCTTACCTGTTGCTGCTATATTGCTGCTCACTGCAGCCAGTGGCATCCTAAAATGGAGTAGAGACAACATGTGAACACAATATGAGTTTTCTGGTGATGATCCAAAATTCTATATAACTATATACAACCCTTACAATTTTCAACAAGGAATGCAAATGTTCTATGTCTTTTTACAAGCTTAGATGTCGAGAATATGTTACATATACTACGGTAAGATAAGTTACCATTTTAAATACTAAAAACTTTACAAACAAATATCTAGGCGCACTGTTGGACCCAAGTCAAAGATTAGGCTGTTTTCCACTTTTTATAGTGCCTAGTAGCACAAATCAAGTCAGCAAGTTTCCTTGGATGCGTTTTTAGCTGATCCCCAGTGTATTGTGCACATGGTATCTCCTCGAACAACGGACCCCCCTTTACATCCCGTCCCTCCCGAAAGAAGGGTGCAGCCCAAACCGAGATGCCCTTCCCTGGGTTTGAACCAGAGTTTCAAAATCAAACCCCGGGAATTGGAACCAGGAGCTCAACTGTGAGGCTGCTACTAGTTGAGCTACAGGGACATCCCTACAGATTAGGTGCACAGTTCCAATTTGGGGTGCACTACAACCAGTATTTTGGATATAGAAGAATTCTTTTTACACAACCAGCAGATACTTACATTGCTTACGTTTCGATGTCTCTTAGATACTTCTAACTGGAGGTCTGCTTCTCACTGCTATATGTAGCCGATGTAAGTGGCGCTTTTGCGGTGAGAAAACAATCCCTGTCTATGACCTTGGCCCCTTCCCGGTCAATTACGCAATTGTTCCTGGCGATATGCTGGTGGTGTAAAAAGATTTCTCCTATATCCTATAATCTACCAACCTGATGAAACTATTTTTGAAACAGTATTGTATGCCTATATGACATACCTTGTTTTTTCAGCAGATGTGCACTCCTTAGCATCGGTCTCTGCCACAGACTGGAGCTGTATGGCCTCAATACTGCCGCCCTGGGCTAAATAAAAATACAATTCTTGTTCACTTACATGTATATGTATACATATAGAATACAACACAGTGTAGTCTGTATCACCTGAGGTATCAGCCCAATCGCAGGTCGGATCGCCCGACCGCCGAAGGGCTGGGACCGAGGGTGATGCGGAATACACGTGTTGTATTTTATTTATGTCACACCTACCTTTGAAAACCCATGTTTTGATGCAAAATGCGCCAGAAGTTGAACAAATTTGGTGCCTTAGAACAAAAAGTATTACAACAGCAATGTTCCAGGTGTTCGAATTTTCGCATTCGGCGTGGGCAGGGTACATTTGAATTATTAGATGGAAGCCTGTTTGATACAACTTCAAAGCCTGTGTGATACAGCTTTTTATCACACGGTCCAGAATACCTGTATCGAACGTTTTTGCAGCTCAGGTACCACTTAAACAAAGGAAGAACTGGGCACTCACCTAAGAACTCAGCCATTGTCATGTTCTGGATTTTCTTGGGCAGTTTCATGACCTCCAGTCTGAACTGTTGTCTCCCCAGGTTACAGATCTTCTCACACAGCTCGTACGACTGCTTGATCCTCGACTCAACTGTGGACAAACAGGAAGAAAATACAGTAGAAGCCAGTTAATTGCAAGTCGGATAAAAGCACACTTCAGTCAACTGCACGGAATCCCAAAAACCGGCTCCCATTGACTCTGGACATTGTTATAATTATCAGAGACTTCGCTTATCTGCACAACAAAAAGTCACAAATGCCGGATAAATACACAAAAATTTACATTGTCGACAAATTGACTGAAAATCCATGCTAAAAATTGGCAAACGTGGTATGTGTGCACAGTATGCTGTATAATGTATAAAGTACAGTTTAATGGTCCAACTTTGTTACTTCACATTATTGCACACACCGGATACTTTGTTACTTCACATTATTGCACACACCGGATACTTTGTTACTTCACATTATTGCACACACCGGATACTTTGTTACTTCACATTATTGCACACACCGGATACTTTGTTACTTCACATTATTGCACACACCGGATACTTTGTTACTTCACATTATTGCACACACCGGATAATTGCACAAAATATGCTAGCAAATTGGGTGTGCAATCAAACGGCTTCTAAGTATATGAGACGTCACTGGGGCAAAAGCGGTAACGTAACCCTGCTGCTTGGCCATCTAGATTAAAGTCTGTGGGCCTGAATTTGATTGTAGTACACGTGCCGGCTCTGGTTGCATTATCATTTGGATACAAAGATAGGACACTGTAAATTATGTTTTCTGTGTATATTTCCAGGGTATGGAGAAAAAAAATCAAAATGAAAATGTGCACAGGATCATCAGAATTTCAAATATCTCCCTCTCAAATCCAAGTAACATACAACAAATACACTGATTCTATAGTTATCAACATTGTTAATCATAAATAGATATTGGGATTTTACCGTGATAGTCTATATATGACACCAGAGATAATATTCTTCCCATTGTATTACATGTACTACCATACTCTACTCAAAAGAATGTGAAACACATCTTTCCCCTGAATCGCTAATCTCCAAGCAGATTCTACGGTAGCATAGCCTGGGTACCATCCGGATAGTAGTTCGCTCCTGTGTTCGCTTCTGCTACCCGTCTGGAGACATGCACATTCAAACCTTTTGGTGCTAACGTCAGTTAATGAGCGAATTAAGGAATGGGTTCTAGAGCACTCCTTCGATGACAACAGGACAGAGAGCTTGTCCGGTGTTGGAACACTGGTTCGAACGAGTGCTTGAACCCATTCCATAATTCGGTCATGTGTAGGGACCAATCAGCGCCTGCTTCCACTTTTTGGACGATTCCAGACGTTAAGATGGTCCGCGTTCCCAGACGGAAACACAGAGAAGCGACTGTATATAGTATATAATGAACGCCGGAGCGAACTGCTTTCCGGATGGTACCCAGGCTAACGGTAGCATAAGATAGTATCAAAATATTCAAAAGCTGCCAGAGGAGTGAAGCCAGCCTAGGAAAGCTACCAGTGGCTGATGACTCCCTAAAATGGTCAGCTATACTCCTTTGCCAGCTTTGATACTATCTTATGCCACTGGTAATTACTGAAACATATCTTTCTCCTACAAATAGTAGGAAATCAAGCCTCTCCATAACTAAATGCATTTACACAGTACTACTTGTAACTTCCATATGGTTTTCTCAATCGCAGCCTACCTTCATTATCAAAGTCCTTGAGGAAGAGTTCCTTCTTGCGTTCCCTCTCTTCTTGGTCCATATCGTGGCCCTCGTCGCCTTCCGGCAGCTTGGGTTTGGCGCGGGTTGTCTGTCGTGTTTTCCTCTTCCGTGGCATCTTGATGCTAGTGTCTGTATGCCTGCAGAATAAAGAAAAGGTCAGAAACTCTAACAACTGTCCCTGCTAGGGGTGGGTACCGGTACAGACAATTCAGGTCCAGGTCCGGTTCAGGTCCAAAGGATTAGGTCCAGGTCCGGACCTGGACCTGATTCAGTATGACTCCATTTCATCTGTTTGGTGGAGTATTAGACTTACACTGTCTGGCGTTTTAAAAATCCTACAACGCTAACTGCACCTGTGTGATTGGCTGTAAAACGTGGTAGAAATTACTATAAACTCTACTCTACTTCACTCTTGTTATTTTCTTCCACGTCCTGCAAGCGCCAAAACGTGTGAATGCCTGATAAAATAATCTGTTAATTTTTTAATCGGTCCAACATCCGGTCCACCGACTTTTTTCAGGTCCATTTTTTCTGGACCGGTCAATTGAGAAAAAACGGTTTTGTACAGGTATGCCGTACCGGTACCCAGCCCTACTCTGCACCATTCAGTGTTAACGTTCATATTCAGCATAGGAGTCCCCTATGCTGTCATTTGGATCCCCTATGCTGTGATTTTGGCCTCTACACTGTGATTTTGGCATCTACACTGTGATACTGATAGAGTTCTAAGTTCTTAATTGTGCTAGTCTATCTTTAGAAGTTAGAACATCTAATATTCAGCAACTTTCAGTGGGGATGGGGTTTTGTGCGCGTGAAAAAGTTGCGCGTGAAAACTTGCGCGTGAAAAATCTGCGCGTGAAAATATGCAAATTAGCTGATTCCCAAGGGATTCAAAAAGTTTTTGCAGTTTTATACTTAAAAGCTCAAACAAGATGGCGCAAAATGGAATCAAGGATCATATTGCTGCATTCTAGAGTACAAAATCTCAATCTGACTCATTCTGAGTGCTTTTCAAGTGATTTTTCAATGTTAAGTTTTTACGCGCAAAAAAGTTTGAAATTTGCGCGTGAAACAATCTGCTTCAAAAAAGAGGAAATTTAGCTTCTAGAATTTAGAAAAGCCTTAAATTGTTATATTATACAATATAAAACATCATATGTGTAATCTTTCCATGTATTTCTGTCCAATTTACTTGATTTTGAAATTTTCAAAATATGCAAATTAACCTATTCCCAAGGGATCTAAAAATCAGTTTTTTTCAAACCAAAAATTTAGGTAACAGATGGGAAATTATATCATAGGTTCACATTTTATGCCTTAGAATTCCTTGCTGCACATTTTCTGACATATTTCAGGAACTTTGTTTTTTCACGCGCAGATTTTTCACGCGCACGCGCAAATTCTTCACGCGCAGAAAACCCGTTCCCCTTTCAGTGCCAAACTTCTTTTTTTTTCAGAATTCATTTACACGCTTGCATCAGTTTTGGGGTTCCCAGAGGATGTCCTCCATATGACCAAATCAAGTCCCGCTTTGTCTGCAGTCCCAAATGAAATAAAGTGTAGTCAACATTTGAAAACCTGACAGGCAGCTTTGGTTCTTGTCGTTGGCAAGCCACACCTTAGAATATTACACTACAGTCAACTACATGTTCAGTATGTATCTCACTAATTCAATATAATTACATTAATTCTTGTTGGTTCAGCTTTGGCCTATATCATCGTATATGGTCTACCATATAGCGGTTCACAAGTCATGTGGATTGTGGTCATGAAATTACTATTTTGTGGGGCTCCAAAATTACAAATTATGACTATGGACTACTAGTCTATGGACTCATAATTTTCAGCTACATGCAAATCATGTACTAGAAATTGACAGTAGTGAAGTCTGCAAAATTGCACATGGCATTTATACACTTCTTTCTTCATGATTGATATTGATTTAATCCAGTCAACCTGTCTTGGGCGAGTCTGGGCAAGTCATCAAAATAATATCATACTACATGCAAGACTGGCGTTGAAATTATGCCATTTTAGAAAAATACCTTTGAAAGTTTGAGTTGAAAACGAAGTAAAAGCAAAAAAAAATGTTATGGCTACAGAAGACGTGTGATTTATAACGATTTAGATCGAACAGACACTGAATTTATTTCTTGTCTTGTTGTGCTTCTTCTATAACCCTTCTATCACATCAGAAACGATGGAAAAAAAAGAACAAAAATCATTATCCAATGATCAAAGATACGATATGCTTGAAATACAAAGCTATAAAAACTAGTAAGTCTATGTCTTCTAGTAGTCAACGGCACGAGATCGTGCCCAAATCAAGTTGTCTTTTTTCCCTCCAAATCGAAGGTTTTTGGCAGCCATTTTTGTTGACGTCCCTTGCTTTTTCCAAACGATCTCCATCAAAAACACGAACAAAACTTCAAAGAGCGACAAATTTATACACTCAAACGTTGCCCCACTGACACTATGATATTCATCACATATCTCTCACCTGTATTATCTTCAAATTTCCTCCGATATGGTCAAAAATCCAAGAAGAAGTTGGAGGTATCCTTTTTTCTGCAGCGACGGAACAACTTCTTTATCCAAAATGGCCGCCTCGATTTAAACTGGGGAAATCGACCAATCAAGAAGCGAGATTTAATCACGTGATTATAAGATCTCCGTTACAGGGTTATATACCTCACAATTTAAGATTCTTACCGTGTTTTTACATACTAGTGCAAAATTTTCACTAGAATTACTTATATGCTAGCATTTATTTGCAATAAATACAAATAAATTGCAATGATTGCTCAGATGGTTATTTTTGGTCTTTTATCGTGGATAGCTCTGGGAACAAGAATAAGATATGACCTTTGGCCTTTAGGCACCGGAAAAAGCATGGTCTTGTGTACAAAATGCTGTCACTGTTACGACAAAGTGTAAAAACGTGGCAAATAAGTAGTTTTCAAGGAAATGATGCAGGCAGAACTTCTCACCAGGCGTCAGCTCAAGTCTGCATACGTTACCGTTGAAAAGCAGACAGTTCGTTGGAAGGAAATTCATCAAAATTCCGACCAGTATGTGAACTCGCTCTGCAACCTCTCGGAACAGTTGGACTCTTGTGAAAGGGTTCCCGAAAAAACGACGTTTTTGAAGGACTTTCCTGATCTGAAAATCAGACTGAGAGCAAAACTGTTGGGAGAGATGGAGAAGATGGCCGGGAAACTCAGAGAGACGCTGTAAGTCACCGAGAGAATAATTTGTCAGATTATGACAATCATAAGATTGATTGTAATGTGAGAATTATTAGAATTTATAAAGTCGGACTTGTCTTTCACAGCTTTAATGATAGTCATTACCTCCGTGAAAAGGTGTTGTATGTAGTTGTTGTGTTTGTTTGTTTGTAGTGATGTGTGTCCTCAGTTCTGCCATGAATGCTCTAGGCATGTCGGGGGCACAAACAGGAAGTTGTGTCAAAGGTGGCAGAAAGGTCCCAGAAAGCTGGCAGGAAAGGGCATTGACCTAGCCTAGGTACCATCCGAATACTGTAAATGCATTTAATTTCGCAGTAGCGGGAAAATGGGCTTTTTGCAGCGGCCTTGATTTTGCGGTAGCACCATGCACTGTAGTCTCTTACTGCCATGGAAAAATGGTCATGGTGGTTTTAAATTTGCAGTGAAGCGGACGCCTGAAAACCGCAAACATTAAACCCCCGTGAAAGTTTCTGCATTTACAGTAGTAGTTCACTCCTATGTTCACTTCTGCTGTTGTCTGTCTGGAGACTTACGCATTCAAACCGTTTGCTGGTGACGCCAGTCACTGGGTGAATCAAGGAATAGGTTCTTGGGCTTCTCTGGTGTTGGAACGTCTGTTTGAATGATCGCTTGAACCCATTCCTTAATTCACTCATGTGTAGGGACCAATCAGCACCCTTGTCCAAAATTTAGACAATACCAGGCGTTAATGTGGTCCAGGATCTCAGACAGAATGTCAGAGCTAGAAGCCACTTTATGTAGTATAAAATGAATGCCGGTGCGAACTACTTTCCGGATAGTACCTAGGCTACATTGACCCCAGTCCCAGTCCAGTTTTCCCCACACGTTTCAGTGTTTATCCATATGATAACTTCAACATTTTATATGCTTATATACATTCCTGCAGATGTTCCCTACAAGAAGTGTCCAACAGTATCAGCAGACAGTACGCAGCGTCCATGCACACGTACCAGACACACGCTGGAGAGCTGGGGATTCACAAGGTCGTGCAGAGGTCGGCAACAGAACCTTCCGTGGCGGACATGTTGGAATGGTTGGGAGACATCGACAGAGCTGTTCGAGAGCTGTATCCTTTTGTTTGGGTGGTAGTTAATAAAAATCGTGGGACTGCGTGGCGGCTGCCGTGTCACTGATCTTGTGCCCTTGGGAAAGGCACTTTACACGACTTTCCTCACTTAACTCAGGTGTAAATGAGTATCTTGCTGCGGCTAGTGGCTCAGCCTTGGCGGGGCTTTGTGGCCGAGACAGGCCTTAGGCCTAGGTTAGGGCCATAACATGTTCGGGCATGTCGCACCCGCCATGGCACATGAGTCGGGGGTAGGAGAAACCCCTTACATACCTGGTCGGAAGTCCTCCTAGGAGACGGATACTCCGAACAACAAAGCTGCATCTGCTGAAGCCGTGTGTCATACAGTTCTGTCCCTGTGAGACTTAGTGCTCCAGTAGACGAGAGGGTGGAGAAGGAATTGCACACCCCTCCTTCACCATAAAAAGTCATGTGCAGGTCAAGCAAAACAGGCAAAAATGCTTGCCTGCCTGCTCATCTGTCAAATTGACAAGAGAACCATATAGTTAACTAGAGTTCGGGGACCTCATACCTCCATGAAATATTTATTGCTTTTTTGTGGATGGTATGTATGTTTATAGTCGGTTGTATTTGAGAGTAATGGTTATATAATATAAATGTTATGGGAAAGTAGTGGTGTATTTATCTAATGACACAGAGGATGTCCATCTGATTAGTAATTATCAAAATTAATTGTGTAATGTGCGTTTAAGAGGTCGACGGCATATGGTAGCGTGGTGTTCCTTAAGCTTGATGTTTGGCATTTAAAATGTCTAAGGTTGTCAGCATTATTGAGGTTCGAATATGTGCCTCAGAGCTGTGTGGTGGGAGGAAGTTGGGAAACTCAGAAAGAAGAAGGGATGTGGCCAACTTTAGTCAGATGGTGATTTGATTTTCCCCAATATGTCATAACATCAGCTGTTCACACGGTACAAAAACGAGATGCACACTTTCCTCTGTCAGCCCTACACCAACTGTAAGATGAATACTTGGCGCCAACCCCGTCTCCTACAAAACAAGTACCATTGGCTACGAAAGAGACAACTAACAACTGTCCCTTATGGTAACAAAATCAGAACATCTGTTTCGCCCATAAAACTTCTGACACCCAACCCAGATGAGAGCCTCTGTGAAAATTCAAGCGTCTGAAATTCTTTAGACGCCGTCCAAGGGCGTCCAAAGGCGTCTCAGAGCGTTTAAGCCCGTTTCAAACCGTCTGCAAGCGTCCGATGCCGTCGGAAACGGCCGCTGACAAATCGTGAGCGTCCGGGCCGTTCTGTCAGTTTTTATATTGAACGCTCGGACGACTGAAAGACCTTCTTTTGCCGTCTGAGACGGCCACTGATGGGGCTATAAAATACTTAGTCACCCGACGCCGGCAGCGTCTGTCCTTATTCCCCACGGAAAACATGACGTTTTTAACTTCTGCACATGCGCCAATTTCAGCGGGTGATTTCGAATTTCAGACCGTTATACACTCCGGTCGTTGCAGGACGTATGTTCGGTAGGTGACTATTTCCGTTGGTTTTCTTGTCCGTTTGTTAAATTTTGCTCACTTTCGGAGCATGGACCTAACGTATAGAAGTAGCAGCATGTTTCTACGACATTGTGTTGAGGTTGGGTTTACGGCGAATCGACTGTATTCGTTATTCATACTAAAAAAGAATGTACAATATTTGTCGTGCGCCAAGGGGGATAAATTATCCTACTTGAAACAACAAACGTTGGACAGCAAAAATCACAGATGTCGTCAGAAGAAGCAGCGTTGACTGTCGATACTGTGCAGGCGCCGGTAAGTGAACTGTTACTTTTATTTTTGTACACCATGTTGCAAAGTTTACCGACGACTTGTTACCCCACATACGCAAAGAATTGATAAAATTTACGATGTTGTTTAAAGACTAAAATAAAAAGACTTATGAACACCTTGTGGAATACGTGTAAAAAATATCTGTTGTTTCGATTAAGAATGATAATGCTGTTACAATGTAGATTTAGACAACAGAAAATGATAAGATACCTACCTATTTGCCGTCGTCAATCAAGTCTAATGGCCCTCCCAACTACGGTGACCGGGTGAGGAACTTATGAACCGGAGGAATTTGTTTCGCTATCGCGAAATAAAAATGACATATGGACATTGTAGAAAATGTACTGTCTATATAAAACTCCATTTAAATACTCTCCAGTGTTTAATTAATACTGGTGTATTTAAAACCTACGATAGAGAATTACAAAACGTCCTGCATCCACCCTTCATGTTATGCCACGTGGGCTCGTCCACCATGATTGATTAAATTTGCTACATGATGTGTCGGCACGCGGCTCAAAGGGGCCAGCTCAAAGAGCCGCGGACACGATTGAAGGTCGGATTGAATTTCATACATGTAAAACAAAGTTATAAAGGCCGCGGAGTATATCTGAATTGAAGTTTTGTTCAAGTTGCATTTTGATTTTAGCTAAAACCTGACGGCCCGGTCGTGGGTGGTCTTTAACACTCCACTGACTGCTTATTTGTTTGTCCCAAGAGGCCATAAAATTAGACGTCATCGACGTCAGAAACGGCGTCCGGGCAGCCGTCTACGCCTGTGCAAAATGTTGCCCCTACCCATACTCTCTACCTGATTATTAAACTTCACTGGATCTTGAGGGAGAAGAGTTTGCTAGAAGTGTTTGGCCCAGATGTTGACCTTAGCATTGATTGATTCTCTTAGACATTTTATATTTCATTCCATTTTCTGTCGAATTTTACGATCCATAACCCATGATCCATTGAGGCTACCGCACGTCCATGCAGCCTGGATTGCGTCATCGATGCCGTCCCAATTGGCGTCCGGCCCGTCCCAGCAGCCTGGATTACGCCGTCTAAGCCACCGTCGCAATCGGCGTCCGGTCCGTCCGCGGAGACGTCTGTTCCCAGCGGGGGGCCCGCCCGTCGGACGCAGGAGCGTCTGGGTGCCCGCTTTCAGACGCCGTTTCGGACGGCCCCGACGTCCGCCTGGACGCGTCTAAAGTGCCAATCTAGACGCGTCCAAGCGTTTTTATGCCGTCCGGACCGTCTTGGGCGTTTCGTTAAACGATCAAAATGTCGTCTAAAGCCGTCTGCCGTCTGCGTCCCAATAATCTGAGACGCCTCCGGACGGGCTAGGGACGCGCGTCTAAAACGGCGTTTCACCGTTTGGAACGCTTGAATTTTCACAGAGGAGGACCTAATGGCATTTTAATCACCATATCACTCAAATCAGCAGTACAGTATGTGAAACATCCATACCTGTTAAGCATTATCGTCAAATGTACCTCAACTTCTTACAATTATACTTACGCTTCACATCTCCATGATATCCTAAGCAGACATAAATAAAACTAATTATCATATTTAAAAAACTTGGGGTTCCCCAAACAGCTGTCACCTCACCATCTGCTTGGAGCTAAGCCCATTAACAAACACATAAAGCACGATGCCTGTACCAATATATCTCAAATATAGGGGTGATTTCTGATATTATTACATCAATTATAACGACAGATACGGCTCCCAAAATCTCATCGATTCGAGCTTTCATCACACCCCACCAACACAACAAGTATGAAACCAATCCATTTAGCCGTTCTTGAATAATCATCTACACAGACAGAGACACATAACAGAAAATATAACCTCCATTCCATGACATTTCATGGAGGTAATAAAAGTACAAGTAGCCCCATAGACTTTTTCCAGCCATAGGACCAATAGATTGTTACTGTAATTCCTGATTTTTTCACTGTAATGTTATGTTCACGGTTTTCACGGTGACGACTGTAACGTGAACTTATCATTACCGATAAAAAATAATTCACAGACTTTTTTCATGCGCACTTGCCTCGACAGTGAACATATAGTTCTGAGAACAAGTTCAATTTTCTCAGACCGTGAAAATTTGGTACCGTGAAGATAAAGTGAATTACAGTATCCACTGTGTCTCATGCAAACTATTGGAAGGCAAAGCTCAACCCTCTCCTTCGGCCACCATTTGACCCCCCAATCACAGTCAGGTACCCAATTCAACTGGATAAAGTGAGGGAAGTCGTGTCAAATGCCTTTCCCAAACATATATGGCATGTCAGCGGATTCAAACACAGGAACTCTAGTTTGACCCATACACCTCTGGTCATGTTCACTTTGTTCAGACCCTAGTATCTATTGCCTAATGGTACAAGTTACCTGAGAGGGGTTGCTAGCCTTTACCCTTTACAAGGGCAATGACCCTAATTGATGCAGCCGCAGAAGACCCAAATTGAGTCCATACAGTATTTTAGCTTATTTTTGACTTGTAACCGGAAAATGTAAGAAATATTTCATATTGGTGAGACAGTGTAGGGTGCAGACGTTCAGGTAAGGCAAAAAAACAAGGTTTTGGTCAATTTTTTAGGCCAGTGCTGACCCCTAATTTGAAGTGGTCAGTCCCTAAAATGACGTCATGAAAATCCAAGATGGCGGTATATTTGAAGGCTGTGGCAACTTCCGCTGGTCGCAATTTTTAGAAAATGGACTTTTGGACACTTGAGATAGCGGGCTGCTGTGTGGGGTGAGTTCTTATGACCTGGAATGTTCACAGATGAGATTATGACACCCTGAAAGCTAATTTTTACATTATCGCCTATGCAGATTTCTATTGGTGGTCACTGCTCTGCCAACATGCTGGAGGCATCTTCTCAAACACAGGCCCCCGTACTTAGTCCCTTCGAAAAGTAGGTTCATCCCTAGGATTGAATCAGAGTTTCACAATTAGTGAGCTACTAGTTATGGGAACCAAGAGCTCAACTGTCAGTCTGCTACCATTTGAAGTACAGTCACTTAGTAGTGTTTAAGAAAACAACTTTCAACTTTTTCCTCAACGAAATTCAGCTATCTCCAAAAACAGTTTCTCCTGGACACACTGAAGTATGATGACACCAGACAGATGCAGAGTCTTCACAGGAGATGGACACAAGACAGTAATTTGGACACTATGATTATGGGTATGTCATACCATATAATACTGTAAATATAGAAACTTTTGCCGTGTTATAATGTTCACGGTAATTAAAACCACCGCAAGCATTGTTTCATGGCAGTTAGAGACTACAGTGCACGGTGCTACCGCAGCCTTAAAACCACCGCGAAAAGTCCTTTTTCCGACTACCGCAAAATAAAATCCCTGCGAAACTAAATGCATTTACAGTATTTCATTGACCTTGATGGGGCTATTGTCATACTCTCTAAGCAGAGTTTAGAGTTAGACTCGGGCTGGCTTTTGACGTCTTTTCAGGCATATTTGACGGTCTTTCTATTTGTCAGCTTGGCTAGGAGGCAAAAAGGAAAGCTGACAAAACAGAAAGCCAGGCAGAAATACCAAAAAGAAGTGAAAAACAAGTCTCATAGCCTAAACCTCTCCTTGCACTACTCTTGCCAGTCAGATTTTGGCAGAATCCAAACTGGAAGTATGATTGTTTTTATCATGCTACGTTGAATGGCAAGAGCTTTTTTCTATTTTATCCTCTTTTTTTATTTCGCACGAATGTGCATAGTTTTTGAACATTGATATCATTGATATAAACTCTTATTATATGTTCATCGTTTGATTGATTGATCTTTAGGATAGTCCCTTCAGTTAACGTAGTAACTGATTTCCAAGGGAGCCCTATATACATGTTTACACATGTTCGTGGTACAACGACGGGTTATACCGCCCCTTACCTTTGCTAAGAAGGTTATTTTTCAGTGTTGTCTGGGTGTCTCTCTATGTACAGCACAGTAAGTGAATAGGGGTCGGAAAGAAGGTGAAGTTCAAAAGTAGAGCTAGCAGCTTTCTAGGTACTGCAGTAGAACTTTGGTTTTGAATCTTGATATCTATACTGTAATTGTATGTATAAATCACATATAATGTGAAAACATTTTGTGTCATGGAGCTTTGTGTTTTACTTGCAGGATTCCTGGCCCACCTTACCTTCTTCTTGGATGACACCTGAAGACATGTCATTGTTGAGGTTTATTTTTTATGTGCACATGTTGGCCATTGCAAAATTCACAGAATTCAGCTCGCTATTTCTCCTTCTAGTGTTTGTAATAGCTTTTGCATTCAGACCAAGGGGCAAACTGAAAAATTAGAGAATAATATGGGAATGAACTATGATAATATGTCTGAAATGTGTGTTGGAAAATTCAACCTGGAAAATGCTAGTGGTTTGCAAGTGAAAGGATTGAGCCAGTGGTCACCATAGAAGATTGTACTCAGGCTACTGGAAAATGTACCAAATACTAGGCAGATTTTTTACAGGGATATTGAAATGATATGTATGTTTTTTATCTTCCACATGCTCTTTGAGTATGACTATCTCATCTAGAGTATTTTTACATATAAAGAAAGGAAGAAATACTCAACAATGTTGCAAGATGCATGTTTTATTCAACAAAGAATAAAAAACAAAAGGTGTGTAGCTGTTTTTGTCTTATAGTTTCTTGCTTGTAGACATGCACATACATATACTTTTGTACATGGCACCTACTACAGAGAACAGAAGCTATGTACGTTTCTCTGTAAGTTCTGTAAGTAACTTTGGTAAAACTTGAACATAATTTTGCTTGACCTCTCAGAAAACTAACATGGCTGCCGACAGTGGCGTATCACAAGCGCTCCCTCTCCACGTACGCCAGGATGGCCTTGCAGCACTCCTCGGCCTGCCAGGAATCGCGTAGGTTCCCGTATTCGTCCTCGTTACACTCCTGTAGGTCGTACCTACCCAGGTGTCTCTGCACCATCTTCTTGGTTTGACGAATAATCTGGGAAATAGGTAGACAGCCATTATCAATGAGCATCTTTATTGTTGTTTTTTTGTGCTCTTTGTTGATGTCGCAATAACAACAGTCATTGACAAAAACATTCAAATAAAAACACTTTATGGACGTACAGCCGCTCACAAATTGGTCAAACTGATAATTGCTATACTATGATTGGCTGTACTGCTAATGTGATGGACAGGATCAGTCTATTGTAGCTCTTGCATGTCCTCTATAGCTATGCCCTTGGTGCTGAAACATTGATTACTGCCGTCCACTGTTATATACAGCAACCTTTAAGTTACCCATCCTTCTAGTGAAAAAAGGTGCTGCTATGGTATATGCATAAGCATAAGAATGATATCCCACTAAGTAGGTAAGAAGTGAATTTTCAAAAGAAAACAGTAAGAAAAGGGGACTTTTACATTGTACAACAGTGTCATCTTGAACAGAAACTAGTGGGTATATCATCTCAGTCACCTATATAACCACATACTTACACGAACACATTCGTATGTAGGGAGACCAGCCTCTCCAACTCTGTCCTGCCACTTACTACATTATGTCATTCAACACCACAGGGCCTCTGTTAGATCTCCAGTAACCAAGGAGAAACCCATCTGATAAAAGCCATTCGTATGTATGGTGACCAACTTCGTCAGGTCTGTCCTGCCACTTACTACATTATGTAATTCAACACCACGTGGCATCTGTTACACTTCCAGTAACTGTATAGACCATCTTCTGGTTAATGCCATATTTACCTTATTTGTTTGTAGAAGAAGAAAAGGAGCAAAAACAATATGTTTCCTTTCCGTGAAGATAAACATAATTAAGGAAAAACCTTCCCTTTGAACTTCAAAAGTTGGACCTTACCGACAGTGGCTTGTCAATCAAGCCCTCTGGCACGGTAGGTTTGAGTTCATGGATGAAGAACTCGTGTATGTAGACCTGTGAGACTAGTCCCGCCTTGTAGGCCTCCTCTGCAGACAGCGTCCTCCCCATCATCAACATGTCTTTAGCCTGCACGTAAAATAAAGAGAAATCGCGTTGAGGTTTCGGGGACATTTAAACTTAAATCTTCAGCGGGTATTTCATTGCACTAGGCCTGTTCGCTTTGCAACGAATAATTGCGGCAGCTTTTCGAATTTTGGGTTAATTTTACCTTGCTGTGAAGTTGACATACGACATGCGGGTAAAATACGCGACTTCTACAAACAAAACGGTCGTATTTGAAATGTCACATCCTCAGTTTCCGCCCAAAATTAGATACAAAATATTTTTGTTTGAAATCTCATGTTGTCACTGAATAATGTACAGTGATTGAAATTCGCCATTTCAGGTAAAAAATCGGGGACGATTAACGACAGATTGGAGGCAATTGGCGCCTGTTCGCAAACAGTCGCCATCATGCGTGGCCCAGTGAGATACCGACTACTTACACGTTTAGCTTCACATAGTATGATTATAAGTAATTCTGTAACGTATACAAGAATTTAAAAGCCTAAGATAACAGTTTTGCGAGAATTAGAAGGTCTTTGTTTAATAAAACAATATATACACGTATCGTACATTGCATCTCTCTCATAGCCAACCCACAAAGAAAATCTCGAAACTCTTCGAATTCAAAACTTTAACGTCGTACAAACGCACGTTCCTATATTTACAATAATAAGATTCGGTTATACATATGAAATTATCTGAGAACCGAACAACTGATGGGACCGGTGAGGTGAGGTGAGGTAAGGTGAACAACTGATACGCTAAAGAAATGTTAAAATGAAGGGAAAAAAAGTTAACTTCACTATAAAATCTAAGCGGTCAAGAATAAGGTTGTACAGAATTTGGAATTGACTTCGACATTCTACGGTATCGGTATCTATTTCCTGATGTGTTTTTTTTAGATTTACGCATATATTTGCTCATTTTGCAAATGTTATGCACGATTAACAGTATGGTCGAAATTTTTGGGGACAAGAATTGATTCTTGTGCGGATTACATCCATATAATTGAACCAAAATATGGCCTAGCTATCAAACATGAGGATTCTGATTATGAGAAAAACCATACCATAGCGGGCCCGACAATACTCGGCAGTGTGAGAGAAGCACACCCCTCCGGTGTCTGTAGTAGTGTGGCGTACGGCGTCTCAAACAGTGCCCTCTCGCTGGCGTAGGCAATATCACTGAGCGCCACTAGCGCAGTGCCGAAACCTCTCGCCAATCCGTTTACCAAGGACACCAATGGTTTAGACAAGTTGATAATGGCGTCAACGGCATCCCTGTGTGTAGTAAACATTATGAAAACTTGCAGTTATATACATGTGAAAAACGATACGTTGTATTTCGTATAACCCGAGTAATGTCAAACCTGGGCCGCGATAACGTTCGATGCGAATGTTCCGGACCGGGTGATAAAAAGTCGTATCATACACGCTTCGAAGTTTTATCACACAGGCTTCTATCGAATAATTCCAACCATTTCGAGCGAGCCGAGTGCGGCACGGTTGGCAATTCGAATAGCTGATTTGGACGTTGGAACATTGCTGGGACCTATGGTGATGATGCGGTATAAACACCGTGTTGTATTTCATTCATGTTCTAAATACTCGAGAAAACACACGTTTTAATGTGAACTACTCCAGATGTTTAGAAACTTTGGTGTTCTCGAAAAAAATCGCAACAACACGTTAACAGCAATTCCAATGTCCGAATCTCGTATTCGAATTATTCACTACAGCACACTCGAAGTGCTTTCGAATTCGAAGCCCGTGTGATGACAGTAGAACCCCGTGTAATAACCCAATTTATCACCCGGTCCAGAACACCCGTTGCATCAAACGTTATCGCGGCAAATTAAAGGTATGATAACGTTATAAATTGTCATAAGGCCTGGTCATTTGCTATAACCATCAAATAAATAATTTTTGTATTGGAAGTTAGCACATGGTTCAAGTTTGATCTAGTATAAGAGTTTTTGCATAACTGCTTGTGACGTTACTTGATTTCCCAATTAAAGTACTGTCTACCTTACCTCAACTTTTCCGCCATGTTGTTGACGTCATGCTTCCTGACTGCATTTCTCCGTCCTGCCAAGTCAGACCCAACCAAATACGTCAGGTCCACGCCTGCGCAGAACACGCGGGCGCAACCTGTAACCGTCACAATCTTACAGTTGTTGTCGGAGTCGGCTACCCGGAGCGCATTGGTCAGTTCGGCAAAGGCCTGGTCAGAAGATAAATAAATGCAATCTTTACTGACACAGCAAACGTATAGTAACTTTCCTTAGGCCATTTTGATGTGATTGTATGGATGACATCCTTTTGGAACCCCCAAACAGATGCGAGCGTTCAAAATATGTTGGGCAAAAATGCCTTCATGATCATGATAGCATACCGAACAATAGTTTCCTGTTCTTTCACATCTTTTCTTTCACTTTGGGACTAACTTTGACATTATATGACATTATCTATAGCCAGGCGCCGCGGACCAATCAGAAGGCCTCGTTCCATGTTGGTTATGACGCCTAATTGGTCAGAATTCGGATCGACACCATATGTTGTCGATTTGCATCGCTTCGCTCACTCGGTGGTTTCATTCGGTGGTTATCACACCATATACACCGGGGCGGGTCATTAACCCTTAATTAGTGCCGTTTGTCGATGTTTCTTATTGTAATCTACGGCATATGTTTGCTCATTTGCAACTACAATGTACTTTGTACGAATTACAGTTTAGTCAAAAACTATTTTTTCGAAACGGCCGAAAGTTGATGCGCGCGGATGTCATCCCTATAATCAATAAACGAGTAAACACACAGACAAACAAATTTTGCCTGTTTGTCAAGAAAATGACTGAGATTTTTAAAAAGTGAACAAATATGATTTAAAAAATCAATTAATGTTGCCATCGTTACCTCTGGTCTCAACATAGCACGTGGCGGCATGTCCCCTGGGAAAATGATGGCCACGTGACCATGCTCCTTCCTAACGGTTATATACTCGTAGCCATTCGCGGGGGGTCTGTATGTGTGACGTAATGAGGTAATCTTCCCCGGGGAACAACGCTCCTTTGAAGCCTGAGACAAGTCTCTTTTTTGGCGGGGCGGTGTTGGTTTCCTCTTGGACGGCGTTTTCTTTTTCTGTATCAGATCTGACGTTGAAAAACTCTTCTTGGGCGTGATGTTCGGCTTCGCTTCCGACTTGGGTTCGGTACTCGTCGTGTGAGCTTCCGATGTGTCCATTAACTCTTGTTCGGTCATCTTCGCCAAAACTCGTACAGACCTCCTCGTAATCAACGCCAAGGCGTCTCGTGCTTTCTTGGGAAGTAGCATTTTCTTGACAGGAGGGCTGAGGAACGCGGCCGGTGGTTCGTCTCCTGCTGCCGCCTGGTCTTGGATGAAGTCCCGCTCTGTCTCCGACGTTGTGGAGTAGTTTTTCAGAGGGGTGGTGTTGTCGTGGACAGAGGCACTCTCTGTTTCACTCTGATCTCCTGTGCCGGTGTCACCATCTAGCTTCAACAGCGCCTCTTCTGGCTCTTTCTCTAACTCCACTTCCTTCTTTTGCACACTCAGGAATTCAGGAGACTCAAACAAACAGGACATTCTCTCATCTCCATCTTGCACATTTTCCTCCGTATCCTGTATGATCACTTCTTAGAAATGCACATTAGATGCATATCGGACTAATCTGACTGAATCAGGTAACTAAATATCCCTTTCTTATTTTTCGACGCCAAACTTTCTCAACTATAATAGCCTAATTTGGACCTGATCCTAATAATGTAGAATACATATGTATACCTACTTGTGTAATGCCCCATTGTTACGTTAATTTTGTATTGACACACTCCGCTCATATGTAACCATGCTCTAACTGTTGTCTGTGATACCCCCGGCTTCCTAATTCGGCACCTTTGAACCAAGAATGTCTATCCAAAAGGTAGCACTTAAGTTCTGTTCTTGGAACGTTCAAGGTGGTCTTAGGAGGAAATGTCAAGATGAAGAGTTCGTTTCTAGATTAGAAGAATATGATTTTGTTTGCCTCCAGGAGACCTGGCTCAAGCCAGGGGAAAAATGTAGAATAGAATCTTTTAATTATTTTAGAAGTGATAGGGATGTAAAAAAGACTGCCAAAAGAAGTTCAGGCGGGATAGTCATTATGTTCAAAAACAAACTCACCAAAGGTCTTACAAAACTACCGTCAAAACATCAAGATATCCTCTGGTGTAAGTTAGATAAGATATTCTTTGGCCTAGAGCAAGATCTGTTTGTCGGCTGTGTGTATTTCTCTCCGGAAAACTCATCAATCCCAGAAACGAAAAACAATTCCTTATTTGATATTGTACAAGATGACATATGCAAATTCTCAAATCAAGGTAATGTCATGCTGCTTGGTGATTTTAACGCCAGAACAGCGTCCCTTCAGGAAACAGTAATTGAAGATGATTGTCTAAACCACGACTCCATAGATCTAAAAGACACGCCTCAGAGATCGAGTTACGACAGAACAATTAATAGATACGGTAATAATTTAATTGACCTTTGTTCGGCAGCCAATCTTAATATCCTAAATGGCCGGGTCGCAGGAGACTTATCCGGTAAATTTACCTGCCACAAGTATAATGGTTCAAGTGTGGTTGATTACTTCATTGTTAGCTCGGAATTTCTATCCAAAGTTCAGTATTTGAAAGTGAATGATCTCTCTGTGTTTTCAGACCATTGTTTGTTGTCTTGTTCTATTTCCACAAATTATTCACCGTACATTAAGCAGGTTCAAATCCCAACACATCCTCTGCCAAATAAGTACATCTGGGATGAAGACTCAAAAGTGAAATTCTCAGACGCCCTCCATGATCCATCAACATTGAATGACATACAAAAGTTTATGGATAAGTCATTCTGCAACGTAGAGAGTGTAGTAGAGGAATTTGCTGGCATTATCACACGTGTGGCCGACAAATCTTTAAGAAAAATCACTTTCAGGAACAAAAGAAGAAAGAAAAAGAAAAGTAAGCCATGGTACACTCCATCATGCGCCTCGCTGAAACGCAAAATCAATAACTTAGCTTCCCAATTTTCAAAATGTCCGTGGAGACTTGATGTCCGCCATACGTATTTTTGCAATCTAAAAGTCTACAAGAAGAAAATCAAAACAGAAAAAAGGCTTTTCAACGAAAGACAATGGCACAAACTAAGCAAACTCAGTAAAGAAAATCCTCAAAAGTTCTGGAGAGAATTAAAGCTACAAAAGCAGGATGAAAGTGATCAACAAGACATTGATGATAACATTAACCCCGAAGAGTGGAGAACCCACTTTAAAAATTTAAATGACCTCATTGAAAGTAGCAAATCCGATAAAGATTTTCACCAACATGTCTACAATGTAAGGCCTGAACTTGTCCAGACAGCTACCAAAAGCACTGAAGCACACTCTGTGAATAGCGACCCTGCAGACAACATAACAGACAATATCATCCACACGCTAGAAAAACTTACAGAAAAACCTCTAGATTTCGACATTTCAAATGAAGACATTTTGGAGGGGCTGCGTAAATTAAAATGCAGCAAAGCGTGTGGAACAGACTCCGTCATTAATGAAATGTTGAAATATGCCAATACAAAACTTATACCACCATTGCGAAAACTCTTTAATATAGTCCTTAACTCTGGATATTTCCCACAACAATGGAGTCAGAGCATTCTTGTTCCCATATACAAAAGTGGCAATCCATCGAATCCTTCAAATTACAGAGGAATTGCCATTTCTAGCTGTGTCGGAAAGTTGTTCACATCAGTACTCAGCAACCGTTTACAGCACTTCTTAGAAAACAACAACATTTTGTCCCCCTTTCAGTCTGGATTTCGAAAGGACTTTCGGACCAGTGATAACATATTTGTGCTGAAATCTCTCATTGATAAACAGTTATCTGTACCCGGCGGAAAATTATACACATGCTTTGTAGACTTCAGGAAAGCCTTTGATTCTGTGTGGAGAAAAGGTTTATTCTACAAGGTCTTATCGTCGGGTATAGGTGGTAATTTCTTCAACATTATACAATCAATGTACGATAATATAAAATATTGTGTGAAAACGTCTCACGGCCTTTCAGATTACTTTAGATCTTCTTGCGGTGTACGACAGGGATGCAATCTAAGCCCACTTCTTTTTAATCTATTTGTTAATGATCTTCCAGACAGATTGTCATCACCATTATGCGACCCTGTAATACTAAACGATACCCCCATAAGTAGCCTTCTCTGGGCTGATGACCTTGTGCTCATCTCAAAATCGGAAACGGGTCTGAAGCATTGCCTAGAAAGACTAGATAAATTTTGTTCTACTTGGAAACTATCGATCAATAGAGAAAAAACTAAAGTTATGATATTTTCAAAAAATGGGCGAGCTAACTATAATAAACGCTCCCCCTTTCAGTCACAAGGACAACCTATAAATTTCACAAACTTTTACACTTACCTAGGAGTAGACATCACACCATCAGGATCATTTCACCGTGCCAATAAACAACTCAGAGTAAAAGCTATGCGAGCATCCTTTAAACTTAAATCATTGCTAGCATCAAATCATAATCCCTCAATATCTCTTGCCCTGGATTTATTCCAAAGCCTAGTCAAGCCGATCTTGCTCTACTGCGGGGAAATACTTGGAACAAACGCTCAAAGCAAAGAGCTCATCCTAAAAGGAATTAAGGAATATCCGAATGAAAGTGTTAGGGATACAGTTTCAAACATCATTGCCCCGATACTGGGACCGGATGTAAATATACTTAAGGCTATCCGTGTTGGCAGGAAATATGATACATCATCTACCCGTCCTGTTCTTGTTCGATTTAAGAAGTATACTGACAAAATGAATATTACATATCAATCAGACGCCCTGAGAAATCAGAACGTAACACTAGAGCAGCCTAATATTTCCTACGAGATTCCCGATCTAGAACATGTACTGCTTAACTACTGTAAGGTATTACTTAGTGTTCCTAGAAGTTCTGTTAACGCTGCTGTACTGGGCGAGCTAGGTGTGTTTCCACTGTATATAGACACCCAGACACGACTGATTAAATATTGGCTTAGATTACACAATATGTCTAATGATAGAATTGTTAAAAAAGCGTACGACACTGCTGTTGCTCAAGAACATGAATGGATTACACATGTACAAGATATACTATGCATACATGGTTTCCAAAATATTTGGCTAAACCCTAATGTCGATGCCAAATATTTTGGAAACATGTTCAAGGAACGCCTAAAGGACACATATCTTTCGAACTGGAGACAAAAGATAAGAAACTTTAGTAAACTGGCAACATATTCGAAAATTAAGACAACCTTTGCGCTAGAAAACTATCTTTTATCAATTCAAAACAGATCATTCACTAATAGCATAACAAAACTAAGGATTGGAGCACATTGTTTAGAAATTGAAAAGGGTCGTCACAAAAATATACCATCCGAAAAGAGAATGTGTCCCATCTGCAAAGACAGTATTGAAGATGAATACCATTTCCTAATGATATGCCCTTGTTATGATGAAGAAAGGAAAAAGTTATTGACCATATGTAACAACAGAACAACACTACCTAATACAAGTAGAGAAATATTCAATGTAATTCTATCATGTCCCGACTCCATATCTGTCCACCTAGGTCAATATATATATAATGCAATGCAAAAGAGAAGTCGTGCTTTAACAATGTAAAATACACTATGCCGCCTTATTTTCTATTATGTTAGATTAGTATACTCATGTAGATAGTTCGTAGTTGCTAGTAATACATGTTACTTGCCATACATTGTACCTGATGCAATCGTTGTGCAATAAACTTGACTTGACTTGACTTCTTGTTCAGCTTCTGGACACACGCAGCCGTCTGTATTCAAATTCCCCTCTCCATCTATTTCTTGCATCGGCGTGTCGATTGCTTGTGGTAGGGTGGTGATATTGTTTTCTGGCAATCCAGTGTATATCAAAGCATCCCTGTCTTCTTCTTCTTCGTAGAAGCTCTCATTCTTGTTTTCTTCTTCCTCGTCGTCGTCTGAGAGAAACTCCATCCCGTCTATCAAACGATACAGTCGCTTGTAGACGATGGCTTTGGCGTGCTCAAACGCGGTGTCTCCCACATCCGGGGTCTTTTTGAGAACGTAACGGACCTCGAAGTTGACGACCAGGTCGAGTACTCGGGTCAGGTTACTGAATGGTTCCCAAGTGTCGTCTGCAGGCCCGTAGCCAGCCCAGCGGACCAAGTAGTACGCCTTTCCGTTCTGGTACCTTTTACCACGAATTCTCTCCACCTGAAAAATCACAACATACAACAATTATTTCTTGAGCAAGAACGCTAGAGTTCAATAGCCTCAAAAGTTTCCCAACATATACATATAGAGTCACTGGGTCATTCGGTTTCGCTGGACAAAGTTAAAATCTTGGACATAGAATCAGACTTTTTCGTTAGAGGGATTAAAGACGCCATCCACACCAGAGCTTTACAACCATCCCTGAACAGAGACGGTGGGCGCCATAGACTTCCTGCAACTTATGATCCACTGCTCGCTGAGTCACGTGTTCTATCTGCATAACGTGACGTCACGGCAGCAGTGGATTGTTCATTCCTAGTGCATCCTCCTAACGCCCGGTCCCCAACGGCACTACAGTCAGGAATAAATGACTGACGGTACTCTGCTGTAGGAGAATGTCCTAGTGATGTTCGTCGAAAATTTGTGCGAGTCTAATTTGTTACATATTACATGTTGGATATTACAGTTAAACTAGTTCCAGAACAATTACTTGACAGATTTTTGCTTGAGATGACATTGAACGTGTAGCGCTAGTTCACCTTTATCCTCAGGGTAACTTAAATCCGTTAGTTTTGAAAACGGTATCTAGGGATATCAAGTTGATGGACGGCGGTTTCAAATAGGAACATTTTCAAATATTTCAGTTTAAAATCACCGTCCATCGATTTGATATCCCATATACGTTTAACTCATATTTGAAAACAACGGATATAGGTACGCCAAAAAGCAGTTACTCAAGCAACTGGATATGATTTTGGAAACGGTCAGACGTTTCAGATAGCATCTTTTGTCAGTGACACGGATATAAGACTAAGGTTACCCTGCGGATAAAGGTGAACTAGCGTTATAAACTGTGTCACTGTGGCTCAACCGGTAGCACTAGAAGTTACCATTTGAGCTCCTTGTTTCAATCAATTAGTTGATAAGTAGTAAACTTCGCTTCACGTCCCTGGGTCGAGATATCCGGCTCGGGGTGCGCCCGATTTTAGTAAGGGAAGCAAACTGGGGTCCCGTGTTCGAGGAGGTGCATTAAGCATGTTTAAGCTAGCAACTCCTCCCTATAAAAATATACCCTGCTACTGAAAAAGCGAGGAAACTTGCTGACCTATGTGTCATTAGACACTACAAGGTGGACAACAAACTGCACCACAACCAGTGCGAAAATGCCATTATGTTCGTTAGCAATATTATGTGAAATGTTATGTCCATAATGGGCCCCAAACGGACCGACTGGTGTCCTGTATTACATAATGCTTTCGTCTTTTACCTCAAACAAGCTCCTCTCGGGATCCATCGTCTGATCCGAATTTTGTCTCGAATGTGCTTTCGTGATCAGTCTTGGATTTCTCTCTTGACTTGAGTCAAACGTCTCCTTCCTCAGATTCAGGAAAACTGGCATCCGAGGCACCTAGTGTGGTGTGTTACAAGTTTTCGAGAACAAAATGTTGAAGCATACATTTATGGTCCGCTGCAGTGACGTAAGAAGCCACCAGGAGGCGTTCTCGAACTAAAACTACATTTTACCGATTACCGAAGTATCTATCATGATCATCCATCCACATCTTCTCGAGTTATACATTTTACATCAAACATTCACACAGCTACACCACTGTGGGGTATAGATATTAAACATCAATAGAACAAGAATATTGTAAATCAGTTAGTAAGTCACTGAGACACTGACACACATTTCTCATAGCCAACCTCCCATCTCATCACGCCCATTTTTACACATAGGAAAGACAGATAAGTGTGCACAGTGCAAAAAGATCAGAAACCATTGACCATTACTAATGGGAGTGCAGCAGATATGAAGAGGAGAGAGAGGAGCTAGAAAAAGAAACATACATATGCCTAAAAGAGGACAGGAAGTCTGGAACTATATGCTGGAGCTCTGGATGATATAAGCATAGAAGGAACGGTGAGATAAAAGGCAATGATGGACTATAGATCCTAGGAACGAAACGTTTTGAATGACAAATAGAAGAAATTGATAACTCACATGTGAAGAAAGATGTGAGAGGATGTGAACTGCCAAATGTGTGTTGATTGCTGAGCAATTTGAAAAAAAAAGCAACGAGAGATGAACCCAGGAGAAAAAAGCAGAGAGAGAGAGAGAGAGAGAGACAATGACAGCACATGAGACTATCATCCGACGAACCAAGCAGATATAGAGACAACAACAACAACAGGAAAGATATTAGAGTAAGAAATTATCCAGTAAAACGAAAGTAACCATCCAAATGCTTACTTACCTGGTCTCCGGAAGCCATAACAAAATGGTCAGCTTCCATGTTACCTTCAAACCAAGTACTACAGACCAGTACGTCGTAACTTTTAGAAGATCACTACTAGTTGTGTCTTACTGTCACTGTCAGCATGCACAATGCACCAGTGAGTTTTTCAAATCGACGTTGTTTTTTTTTTCTACTAGTTCGAAAGAAACTGACTCAGGATTCTAATTCGAGTACCATGTAGTTGAGCATTTCTGTGTTGTTGTTTTCAGTTGCCAGAAATTCTTATGCGCTCAAGTAACATGCGACTTACCTTTCTTTCCTCCTAAAACATGCCGTCATTGAATGATTGTGTATGGGATGTAACGGCGAGAGATCTACACAAGGGGGCGTGGTTACAAGGCCACAAGCACGATGAAGGGGCGTGGTAACGGATTCCAAACGTACGGAAAAGGAAGAAATCTACACGAGAGGCGTGGTAATACCGTCACCTGACTCCCTTGGGGGCGTGGCTACAGGTTTGCGGGAAAGAAGTCTACCTACTCATTTGGTTACATCTGTCATATCTGGTGGTAATGTCATTATATAATGATTGGTCACGACGAGGTAGATAGGAAATGTTTGGAAGTCGGTCTTGACGACAAACAAGGAATTGGTGGTGGTGGGTTTTGTTGTTGTTGTTGTTGTTGCTGTAATAAAGGTGCAAATGTTATACCAGCAATACCAGTATATTAACAAACGTTTTAAGCTTACCTTTCTATCCAACACATTGATGGCTAACTCCTAGCAGTGTATTGCAGTGTTGCTAAGCAACCAGACGACAAGACATGTAGAACATTGGCCCAACCGCGATGTTCTAAACGTTCGAAGAACATATCGGGTCAAATAAGGTGACAACTTTCTTACGTCACAGTGTTTGAACAAAAAACGTTCGAAGAACGTCGGGTCAAATAAGGTGACGACCTTCTTACGTCACAGATTTTGAAGTAAAAACGTTCGAAGAACATCGGGTCAAATAAGGTGACGACTTCTATACGTAATAGTTAAAAATGTTGAACAATTTACCCTTGGCTGTAGCTTTTATGACGTAAAAATGACATTAAAGAAAATGTGATTTGTGCGCTATATGGTTTATGATTTTCTTGAAGACGCCCCTGATTAGCGGATTGGTGGTAAGCAAATTGTTTGGTTGAGAATATCCGATTGGCTGAGTCTATTTGAGCGCTAATAAACATCGCAGTAATAAGGCCTAGGAAAAAAAATGTTTTGTTTCCTGTTTCAGTCCTGAAAAAATTAGGGTCGGTAGCTAGGTAGGGATTATCTTCTTTTTTTCTTGTAATTTTTTTTTGGCTGGCCAAAACTCTAGTGATACATATTACAATACAGTCGAACAAAGTAAACTGAAGTGCATGAGGACACTTCTCTTTTAATGTCAAACTTTAATTTTGTGCACAATAGATACATTTATCCTTCATTAGATAGGACAAGCAGTGTTTTTGCTTCAATAGGAAGCAGGCTGAATAAAAATTCTAACTGGAAACTGTGACTCCTCTGCCCACCCCCCAAAAAAGTCTAGGGTCGGCAGGTTTTTTTAGGGTAGGTAGGGAAACAGGAAACACAACATTTTTTTCCTAGGCCTAACAGTCAAAGAAGGTGTGCAGAACAGAAAAATAGAATTCATTACTAGATAAGATGATAACTATAATGTTTATTTATTTGTTCAATCTTCCTGATCACTTAAAGTCACACATCCGGAATGGAAATGTGACGTCAGCAAAGGGTCAAAGGTGGTTTGATTTTATGATGAAGGCAACCATTTGCCCAACTATTTTTTCATTCGCACGCTCACGTCAGTTTTAGGGTGCCCAAGTGATGTCAACCATGTAACCAAATCAATGTGGCCTTACAACATCCCACAAACAAGAGTTCAGAAAAATTCATGAAATAACTTTGACTTTGACTTTTTGACTTTATTTATTTTGCACAATCTTTAAAAAGTTAACATAAAACAAGTTAAAGGAAGAAAGTACGTGCAGGGGGGAAGAAAAAAGCCTCGTGGCTTGTACAAAGTCTTCCTCCAAAGTAACAAGATTGAACAGACGTGTAAAATTAAACATTAGACAATAATGTAACCAAAAGAATTATATCAATTAACAAAATGGAAATAAATCATAATAGTTCAATAATTGATAACTTATGCAATATCATAACGGCGAAATGAATGAAATGATGTAATAAGAATATAACATTGAAAGAAATGTAACAACTGACAATGAATGGGAGATTAATTAAATGTTTGATTATCTACACTTAACATGTGTATTCAAAGTTTTTGTAAATTTCCTGTTTTATCTTGTCTCATTTTTATGCAAATAAGGCTGTAAGAATTACCTTAATCTATTTTAAACTGTTGCCTTTGACAAAAGTCAAATACGTTGTATACGTGAAAGTGCGTTCCTTTGGCAGAATTCCATTTCATAATGTACAAATGACTGTGTCACTAGGGGTGGGTACCCGTACGGTGTACTGGTACAAAACCGGTTTTTCTTATTGGACCGGTCCAGAAAATCGGACCTGAAAAAATTCGGTAGACCGGATGATGGGCTGATTGGAAAATGAACAGATTACATGATCAGGCATTCACACGTTTTGGGGCTTACTGGTCGAGGAAAATATCAAGAGCGAAGTTGAGTAGAGTCTATAGTCATTTCTACCAACTTCAGCCAATCGTACAGAGGCAGTTAGCTTTGTAGGATTTTAAAACGCCAGTGGGAGTTGAATACTACACAAAACAGATTTGTTTAATTTGTATATAGCGAAATGGGCCATTGTTTTGAGTATCGTCCATTCACAAACTCTCAGATACTGAAGCAGGTTCAGGTTCGGACCTGAACCTGACCCTCTGGACCTGAATTTTCTTATGATTATAAATTCGTACACATCGGGACCGAGAATCAGCGGTCGTAATGGCAAGAAGAGGTGGTCGCTAAGAAGAGGTGGTCGCTTGGGCAAGTTTGACTGTGTATCCAAAAGCTGGGAATATCTGACCATCTATGACTGTACATTCCTGTCTAAAGATCACAATAACCATAAAAAAAGTGGAATATAAGAAACGTTCAGATTTCCAAAATAAGTTCTTCTTTCTCCAAACTATAATGATGAGGACAAAGATGTGTATAAAAAGTTCTATTTATTCTGATGTTTTTTGACATGATGGTATGGCAAAAAAGACTATGAAAAGCTAAATTTTCGGCTCTACCGTGTATATATATAATACAAGTGTAATACAAGTCTACAGTCCAGTTGGTACATAGTGCCACCTACACATAACGAGCCTAGGTGCTTTGTAGAATACATGTGAATGGAAATACTAAATCATAAAACAATGTGTCAACATTGCCATCTACATGTACAACTGCACAATATATAAGTCAGCTATATCAGCCATATGTTATCTGTATATGGACGCATTTGGACTACTTTGGCAAAACAATTAGTATCTAACAATACAAATAAAACAATAATGATAAAAGGTAACTAGAAAGGCCGACATTTGCTTGAGAGCAAATACAGCATATTTCAGCCATCTCCCTCATGCAACAATAGGCCTTGAGGTCGTTGACCCCTTTGGCCATTGGAAAATGACCAAAAAAATCCCAAACATATCATTTTAAAGTGGTCCATGCCAAAAATTATACATGGGTCTTTTGAATAGATATCTAGAGCACCCCTTTACCAATTTACGGGTCATTAGGTTGTAAATCGAGGGAACAGGAGCAAAAAATGTCCAAATTTTGTCAAAAAATGGCCATAAAATCGCAAAATTAAGCATTTTGTTGTACCGTATGGGAAACATTTTATTGAATTTATGTGCACATAATTAAAGGGCACTTTTATACCAAATTTCAGATCATTTGGTTGTAAAACGAGGCTACAGGAGCCAAAAATGTCCTTTTTTGGTAAAAAAAATGACCAAAAATCGCAAAATTAAGCATTTTGTTGTACCATATGGGAAAACTTTTATTAAATTTATGTGCACATAATTGAAGGGCACTTTTATACCAAATTTCAGATCATTTGGTTGTAAAACGAGGCTACAGGAGCCAAAAATGTCATTTCTTGGTCAAAAAATGGCCAAAAATCGTAAAATTTAGCATTTTGTTGTACCGTATGCCAAAACTGTTATTAAATCTAGGTGAGCATATGATCAAGGCACCTCTGTACCAAATTTCATGTCATTCGGCTGTAATACCAGGGTACAGGAGCCCGAAATATACATAAAAATTGACAAAAACCTCAATAAAATCATTTTAAAGGCAGATATGAAAAAAATGAAAAAAACACATGGGGGTATTGGCTTACTCTACCTTTGTGCCAAATTTCAAGTCAATCGGTTAAAAAATGGCGGAGTTGATTCGATTTGAAGATTTGACAGGAGAAAGAAAGAAAGAAAGAAACATTACGAATACAATATATTTCACCATACCTATGGTATGGCTGAAATATAAAAACTAAAAAACCTACAAGTAACTGCAACTATCTTGTTAAATACATTGCAGCTTGTCCCGTAGAACTATGATGTTACACTAGCAGTACAGTTTTTCAAACATGATTTTTCTTTTTGCTCTCTGACAACAATCTTTCACTATCTTGAATCTTTCTTCCAGTGTTATACAAAGTATTGCCACACATAACACTGCACCTGTACATGATCATTTTGCATTAGACTCATCAGTACAATTTCTTTGGTCCCTCTCAATATAGAATAATTCTTTCAAGAATCTTTCACAGTTAAGACTGCAAGTAAACCTGTACATGTTAACTGAACACTGCTTTACTCCTATGCCTTTGTGAAACAAGACATTTAGGTGTGCGGGTTAGTACAAAACTCTTCAAAGAGTTTGTCCTGCTAATTCAGATCTTTGCACTGATTTCTAATAATACTGCATTTACTTTGTACACTAAACATTATCTGTGTATTGCGTGCATGATTTCTATTGACTTAAGCATGGTAAGATATTTTTCATATCGTACTTGTATGACAAGTAGTACTTGTATGTAGATTTGGTGCATTTTAAATCTACCACAAGAATTAGATAGAGAGACCTACATCATAAACCACATTTGTACCTCGATACGAATGAACAAAGAAGTCATGTTCGTTGGTAGCAGTTTATCAAGCTTACACTTTTAGGACCCTGGACTTAGTATACATATAACTGTAAAAGGAAAAGTGTTTGCTGGGAAAAAATGGAGTGTTCGTGGCGGTCTCAAGATCATGATTAATCGGTTGTAAGTACGCAGAAGACACAACAAAATTTTGGGGATGGTTTTGAGTCTGTGGTT
Organism: Branchiostoma floridae; assembly: GCF_000003815.2. NCBI lineage: Eukaryota > Metazoa > Chordata > Leptocardii > Amphioxiformes > Branchiostomatidae > Branchiostoma > Branchiostoma floridae. The sequence continues at coordinate 23,250,968 of NC_049984.1, read as the reverse complement.
AAGAAGTTGCCGCAAAAAAACAGCAAACATAGAACCACAGCAAACATTTCCACTTTTACAGTATTACGTACAAAGATGGCATATCAACTGGAGTAACAAAGATCATTTTCTTCAAATGTCTCATGGATTTAATATGTGGTTATGATTTTCCTGACTTAAATTGACATAAAAACATTGAGCTACAGTACATCATAATATGCGATTGTGTCCTGTATCTGTACGTGTGATTTTAACTTGTTAAGGTCTGGACATGATTTCAAATGCTATTAGGTATGTCTTACAAAGTTTGGTGTTAGACTAAAACAAAATGTTGGACAGTCTGATAACGACCTGAAAAGACTTCTTGCGTAGGAAGCAAAAAATAAGAGTATTGGCCTAAGATTTTATATCCTTGTTAAAGACCACATCTTATCAATACTATCAATAATTCGAAATCAACATTAGTATGTCAATGTGTAAACCATGCTCTATTTTACACTTTTTCAGTGCAAAAGAGCAAAGGGCTTTTCCAGAAAAGAAAAAAAAATTGAAGAAAGAATTAACAGTTGAAACCATTCTAAACCTGGGTTACAAAAAGTAAAAATATGTTTTGACTAGACAGCAACTTATGTGTTGAGGATATCTTTCTTTTCTACATGTATGAAGAAGACATTTAAAATGATAAAACCGAACTAGGATAGAAACACAATAGTCATGCACTATTCGTAGCTGAGATACACTAGTACCGCACTTGTAAAATACTACATGTCTGTACAAGATGCTATACATATCTACAGTGTTTTAAACACTAGGTTCAAATCATGTCGGTATCATCTTTAGTCATCCTTCATTTTGGCCTCTACTTTTTACTGCTTAAAAATCCTCAGAATAATTCCAGTGTACATCAACTACATGTAGTAAGCTCCCAACGACCAATTTCAGACATTATTGGACTTTCAAAATCTTGCGCTGATCTTTCACTCTTATTGGTAAGCACATTTCAATGATTTTAGCATTAAGCATGAAGAGACTGTAATTTCTACACGTACAAAACGCATTTTTGGGCCTTCTTTTGGGTGGACTTACATTAAATGGTTGTGTTCACAACTTCTTATTTTAAGAAAAATCATTATACAATGTACATGGGGCAGACAAGCTTGAACTTCCACTTGTATCTTTCTGAAAAGAAGATCCGCAGAAAAGAACTAAGTCATCTTACAGATGTGACTTATATGGCAGACTGTCATTTTGCATAGGACTATTTAGCCATAGCCAATGCTGTGGGGCTGATATGAATTTTGGTTTTACGATATATAACTCTGAAAATGATTTTAAGTCAAGACTAGGGAGGGGACAGCAGAGATATTCGTTGGTCATTGTGAGGTTGTGTAAGCTGTAATTGTAAAAAAATAGGACTTTCAAAGAAATATCATGCAACCCCTTAAAATGCCAAAAGAATACTGCTGATATTCCAGTCTTTTTATGTTGCCTTACAGTCATCATGAATCAGTTGCACGTAAGATTTCATTGAACATGTTGTCAAGTATTCCTAGCACACCATAGAGAGTTACTAAGACTGTAAGCCTTGAGTGATGAGTATCATTCAAGCTGATACATGTACTTCATACAGACATCTTGTTTGGTGTGTTCTTCTAAGTGCAGGGGCAGACTTTTCTCTTCGATGTACGGCTGGCTACAGAGAGAACACTTGAAGAGCGGGGACCCGTCTTCCGTCATTACGTCTTCCTTCATGAAGTAAGACTCCACCAGCGCCATGGTGAGGTAGATGGAAGGTTTTGCCTTCGTGCCGTCCTCACGCGGCGTGTTACAGATCTTTTCGTGGTTCTCTAGCGGAGCCCATCGCGGGAACACCGCCTTGCATCGCGGACACTGGTACACAACAGTCTCCCAGTTGGAAATGTCTATCTTACACGAGGCGAGAATACTTCGGACCAAGTCGTTGGGCCTGTCGTTGTGTTGTTGTTGTTGATGTACATTAGCTGGTGGGGGGGACGACACTACCATGGTAGGCTGGGGTTGGGAGGGGGCACCCTGATGTTGTAGCGGAGGGGAACTCTGCATCATGACCTGTTGACCGGTGGCGAGGCTCATCGCTGACTGGACACGGATGGCCTGTGGTTGGGACGGCGTGTTGGGTGTCGGCTGGTTGGGTACGATGGTGTAGATGATCTGAGGTCGACCACCCGGACCCATCATGCCCTGTTGTACCATGTGGTGTTGTTGGGGGACCTGGCTCACCATGACAAAGTTTTGTCCTGTAAAAGAAATACATATACTAACTGTAAATAATACACTTAATGAATGAGATAACTAAAGAAAATCACAAAAATCCAATTTCATTACACCATTTCAATCTATCACACTATAATGGAAAAGATAAATGGCAGATGCACATGTATCTCTAGAAGAAGTGTGTCATTTTGTAATCAACAATATGATGCTGCTGTCAATTGGCCACCTTTGGAGACTGTGCTAAAGGACGCAATGGAAGAGGGTTATGAGGTGGTTAGTTGCTTGTAGTTGTACTTGTACCATACAGAAAGCATATCAACATTATGCTACTTTTTTTGCACCGTGCAGCTATCCTAAACCATTTCTTTGGATGAAATCTTCACCTCCTTGCATACAGTTAGTTACAGAGAGCAAGCTTGTTCTCAACACTTAACAATTTGCCTTACATAGTATCTGTTAACAGGTCTTGTGCAATAATTTTGATTTGTATTCTTTAACAATGACAGACCAACAAAAGTGAAAGTAAGAGGAGAGAGTACTAACCTGGCACACCCCCCGGAACCTGCATCCTGAGTTGCTGCGGAGCGTGTTGTCGCGGCATCGGCGGCGACGCCACCGGGCGCAGACTGGGATGCATGACGGGCCGCGGCGCGATGGGTCTCTGTTGGTTCATGATGTGCGTGACTGCGGGCGGTCTCTGCTGTTGGGACATCGGAGGTCTGATCTGAATCTGCATGTCGGGGTCCAGCAGTGGGCGGGGTCGCTGGGGAATGTTGGCTGCTCTCTGTGCCAGGCGGGACGGTGAATCCTCATCAGACTCATGTCCATCCTCATCGTTAGTGTCCTTCTTCTCTTCTTCGCGCTTCCTCTCAAACCAGGATAACACCTGAAGACAAGACAAGATAGACCATCCAAATTTACTCTGGGTGAAAGGAAAGACCTTACATATCAGGTAAAGATAGTCTGTGTAACACAAACTCTACTGTCTGGGACTGTAACTGGCCGCTCCCCGCGAACGGCTATATAAGATGAGATATAATCAGGCTAAGGTAAAGATAACGGTGAGCCTGTTTTGAGGCAAAAGATTTAATGAGACTCAATGTCATAAGCAGATTGATTGTATCTTTCGCCAGTGTAAGGGTAAATATAAAGGCAATGTACATGTACATGTACATGTACATGTAAGTCCCAAAGCATTTTCTGAGGTTGTAGGGAGAATGGATTGTTATCCACTGTGTCTAGGGCATGGTATTGGAAGGCAGAATACATCTCTCTACTTCTACAAATCCTCAATTCAGGTACGCATTCTACACCTGGGCAGAGTGAAGAAAAGGGACTGACCAAAAGCTTGCTGCTAGGAGCTTTCTTTTGAGTACAGAAACAACAATTAAATCTTTCACTAGAGATGCCAATATTACAGTGACTTTCATTGCAAATATACATGTATGAACTTACTTGTTCCACCCGCAGGTCAATCTCTTTGGCCAGCTCCTCGGCATCATGATACAGGATGAAGGGGCATCTCTCGTACTGTTCAGTCAGCATCTTCAGCTTCTCCACATTAGTCAGGGGTTTGGGAGGATTCATGGACGAGACGATACTCTGCAGGCCCATGATGGATTCCTTGCCTGAAACTGGGCTTCGTTGTTCTTCGGGAGAGCGCTGCGCTGTCGGACTCTCAGTCTGAGGAGGCTGGTGACTCTGCGTTGGTGTAGATTCAGCGCTCGACACCTGCGTAGAGTGATGGATGGGAGATGACGGTACGGAATGGGGCGCAGACGTCACCGTAACAGGAGACGTCACCCCTGATGTCGGTGCACTGGTGCTGTCATCATCGTAGCCGAAGTACTTCTTATAGTGAGGATCTTCCACCATCTTTCGGTACTTCTCGATCCACTTGACCTTCCCGTGTTTGAACGCGTATCGCGTGTCTCCAAACCAGCACAGGATTTCTTTCCTCGATAACTTTGTTAGTTTGTTTATCCTTGCCACTTCGGTATCTCCTGGCCTCTGGTTGAGAGAGAAGCTGGCTTTGATGACGTCCAGCTGGAAGGCGGTCTTCTTTCCGTCGATTTTGCCGTCCTCTTCAAAGTCTTCTACATCGTCACGTTTTCGTTTCCGCGTCAGGATGTCCGCCGGGGAGAGGACCAGGTTGGTGCCCGGAGGAACCATGGTCGGGAGAGAGTCGTCCTCGTCTAGATAGTCTTCCAAGGTGCTAGGCGGCTCGTGAGGCTGGTGCGACAACTGGTGCATCTTGTGCGGGTTTCGTTTAAAGACGTCGTAGCGCTTGTCGGAAAAGTAGTTGCGGATGTCTTGCTTGCTGAGTCTTGTGAGTCTCATGAGACGCTCTATCTCCAGGTCGTCGGGGTGAGGACACCTCTGAAAACTCTCCTTCAACAGCCTCAGCTGGTACTCCGTCTTAAACCTTCGCTTTACTCTCCCCGTCCTGTCGTAGAAAACCTTCATGGTCGTTTTGACGTCTCCGCTCTTTTTCTTGTTCTGCTCCTGGCTGTTGTTTTTGTGGGTTGCAGTTCCCTGTTGCTGTTCCCTGTCCTGGTTCCATCCTTCCTCTTCTTCCTCAGCATCTTCTTGGTCCTCCATCCCCACTACAGGCTCATCCTGTACATCCATGTACAGCCCACTCTCCTCATCCTCCATTTCTGCATCTTTCCCTCCATCATCATCATCATCATCATCATCGTCATCTGATGCCACATCTTTGGTTTCATGGTCCTCCCCCTTTCCAGCTCCAGGTTCTACTTCTTTTTCCTGTTCTTCTGTGAGAGAATCGGATTTGTCTTTGTCCTCAACATTCAAGGTGGCAACTTTCGTTGGCGAGGCGATGCCGTTCTTGTTTCCATTACTTCTAACGCTGTTTTCGTTCACATCATTTGATCGGCTTTTATCGTTGTCAGAACCTGAGTCTTCTTCAACGCCGCCGTTGAAATAGTCTACTAGATCAGGCTGCCCTGGAGACATCGGTTCATCTTTGGGTACTAGTGTATCATCCACCTCTTCTTCGCCACTTTGTGTGACAGGCTCCTGGGGCGGTACGTAGTACTTCTCATCCTGTGGTAGCCCCTTCTCCCTCCTACAGTCATTGAACCACCTGCCGATCTCTCTTGCCGTCATCTTGGTCTCCTCACGAAGTTTGTCGACGTCGAACTCTGACGGGTAAGGATTCTGTTGAAAATTGATTTTCAGGAGGTCTAGCTGGTACTCCGACTTTCCTTTCCTCTCCAGCCATTCCATGTCCATAGCACTCCTTTCTATCTTCACCTTTGTTGTGTCTGAAGTGCTGAAGTGTACTTGTGCTCTTGGAGATCTTGGAGACCTCGGAGATCGTGGCCTGCCTCTAGGTGACTGGGACAGAGGTGGCCTACCTCTGGGAGCATTGGGTGATTTTGGCGGCCTGCCTCTGGGTCTAATTGGCGCCTTCAACGATGACGACTCAATAATACTGTCTAACGTCTCATTCAGATCCTCCTTGTACACACACAGTCCTTTGGTTCCCTTGCTGTGCTTGACATGGTATCGCGTGTCACTGAACCACTTCTTCACAACGCCCGAGGTAAGTCCTGTCGCTCGCACAAGCTTGTCCACCTCGAGAGGGGTTGGAAACTGAGTCTTACCGAACGCTCTCTTCAAAAGTTGTAACTGCTCGGGCGTTTTCTTCCAGTTACCTCCTTCTCCTTGCGAGGGTTTGGGACGAGAGACTTTTGCGATCTTTGTGCGATCCTTAGCAGTAGGGCTAACTCTGCTGGGAGGAAAGAGTGTTTTTACCACCTTCATGGTCTTTTCTGGCTCCTTATTGCGATCAGCCCATGCGGCAGGGACTCCTGATGCCCGGTATTGTTCAATCTCCTCTGCAGTCCAGTTGACTGACAGCTGTTGTCTCTGAGCAGTGTACCACGTTCTTACCTCGTCTTCAGTCATACCAGTCTTGTCTACAATCTCTTCCAGCTCTTTTTCCGAGAAGTATGGAAACTTGTTGAAGTACTCCCTCAGCACTGCGTCACTATGACTGTCTGCATTCGATACACTAATGGTGGCGTAGGTAACGGGTGGGTTGGCCGCTGTCTGGCACAGCTTCTGAAGAGTTGACGAAGCAGAGAACTGGTCATCGTCCACTGCGTCACCTTGACGGGCTGAGGTCTTCTGGTCCAGGAGTTTTTGCATCATTGGGGTATGGAAGGCGCCCACTGTTTCGGAGTCATCTTCACCCTGTGTCTCCTCTTTGTCTTCATCTGCCTCCGTTCCTGTTTCAACGAGATGAACATGAAGATGAGATGAAGATGAAATTTGTTAGTTAGGCAGGCTTATTTAAAGAGTCAGGGACTGTAAGTATCACATACGTTATCAACTTCTAATTTCCCAAGTCAATGGTCCTACACTGTAGAATTCATGAAAAAAGATATTACATAGATGGACACATTTCGCGAGTTCTGTATCTATACATAACTACCTACCTACCTAGTCCCTATATAGCTGGTATAACCGCCCTTCAGCGTAACACACCAGCTTTGCAGGCACGCGACGCGGCAGCAGCAGCTGGTTATGTTACACTGAACAACCTGTCACACCTAAATTTGCACATCTATCAGTAAATACTCTTTAAAACTATCTAACGAAGACACCCCAACTGTGCTTGGTGATAAAAAATTCCACTCCATGAGAATTCGGGGAAAATACGAATTTGGGAAAGTATGAATTCCCAAAACAAGCAACAATTTCTATGAAAAATTGTTACAAAATCAAAAACTTACCACCCTCAGCAGTGTCGTTCCTCTCCCCATTGGTTGTTTTTGAGTCCTCTGCCCCTCCCACAGGGTTCTGTTCCAGGAAGGTGGTGCCGTTCTGTTTGATGACCTTCAGTGCCAGCTTGGTGTTGTCTGGGTGGTTCTTCTGGTTGTGCTGCATAAACATCTCATACCTGCCAACACACATTATTTGTCAATAATTAATGTGGCCAGGTCAGTTTTATGAAAGGTATATGTAGTAGACTCAACTTGAAAAGTATGTTTCAAAACCTATCCACTTGTTTGAATGAGTAATGTTATCTTGTGCATTTTAGTACCTGTCTAACCTAAACAATAAACAAATAAAAAACAAAACAGTTTTGGTGAAGATTAGATTGCAAGCTGTAGATTAAATGTTGTCCTAGACACACTTCTTATTAGCCTGGGTACCATCCGGATAGTAGTTCGCTCCTATGTTCACTTCTGCTATCCGTCTGGAGACGTGCGCATTCAAACCGTTTGGTGGTGACGCCAGTTGATGAGCGAATCAAGGAATGGGTTCTAGAGCACTCGTTCGATGACAACAAGCCGGTGCCCACATGCGCAAGCAAGGGGACGTGGGGCTTTTCCGGTGTTGGAACACCGGTTCGAACGATCACATGAACCCATTCCATAATTCGCTCTTATGTGGGGACCAATCAGCGTCTGCGTCCAAAATTTGGACGATTCCAGACGTTGAGATGGTCCGCGTTCCCAGACGGAAACACAGAGAAGCGACTGTATATAGTGTATAATGAATGTCAGAGCTAGAAGCGACTGTATATAGTATATAATGAACGTCAGAGCGAACTACTTTCCGGATGGTACCCAGGCTAACTTCTTATGGGACTGCTCAAATTTGCTTACACAGTTTTGTTTCAGAACACCATATTTTCTCAACTTCTGGCACATTGGAATTATTTTCTCAGGCAAGTATGACATACATATAGGTAGCACCACCCGCAGTCCAAGTTCCCTCTATAAGTCAGATCGAATTCTCGGCCATCAGGCGATTTGACCGATGATCAGTTTAGTACCTCGGCTGATACAGGATCTCCCATCGCAATCGATTGGTTTGGTCAGGTGCTCAAAGCTGTGTTGGCAGATTTTGCTTTACTTAATGTTGCTCAATTTTTTTTCTGTGTACCTAAACTTAGGTTTGGTACATTAGCGCATCAATTCCCAAAAATGAATTTCCAGCCCTGTCTACGTACATTTACATTTATTCAGAACACTTCCTACATGTACATGTACCTACATGTTTTTAGCCAGGCATGTGTCATGGCAGTCATTTAAGATAACAAGAAATTTGACGCACTAGACACCCTTACACTGGGGAGCAGATCCTCTGACAAGCATGAAATTCTGATTTGACCAGGGATGCCACTAAATGTCACAGTCTTCTACACTGTAACCTCTCTAACAGTAATTTTGCCCCTCAGGATACCTTAGAAATAATAGAATTATTAGAATGCACCATTTTCACTTGATATTCTTGAAAACTCTGCAACATGGAAGGTGGATGCCCCCGGACCCCCTACAATGCAATAGTTGTGCCTATATCATTTGCCATGACTCATCAAGAAATTTGGAGCCCCTATAACAAGATCCTATCCAACAGCCTGCCTACCTCTTAGTGGAGAAGTTGCAGAGTTTACAGATGTAGGTGGGGTTGAGGATGACGTGAGGGTGTGCAGAGTCCACGTGAGAGGTGAACTCGTTCAGGTCCTGAGTCTGGAAGCTGCAGTACTTGCACTCGAACCCTCCCTGCAGTTTCCCCACCGGGTTCTTCACGTCAGTGCTGAGGGTGAGGTTGGACACACTGGTCATGGTGCGCCCTAGCACTGTCCTTGGTCTGCACCTGAGATGGATGGAAGGATAATGGCATTGAGTGTAAGTACATGTATGGTAGTCTGTGTAACACAAACTCTGCTGTCCGGGGCTAAAACTGGCCCCTCCCCGCAGAGGGGGCCGAAAGATGTTGCGCGGGCTGCCATAAGCAAGATTTAATCAGGCTATAAGTATGGTATCTGTAAAGGTGTGACACTACACTGTATTTTCGGGTGAGGTGAGTGTTCGGGTGGTTGTGTGTTTGTCTGTCTGCTAGTGCAATTGTGAACTGCACAACTAATTATAAAAAAAAGATATGTATAGCAAACAAACAAATGATTAAATCCCCCCCCCCGCAGCTTTCTCTGGAATTGCAGCAGTATGTTTTGACATCTTGTGTTTTGGCAGGGCTCGAAATACTGGGTGCATGTGCACCCAGGTGCACCCAAAATTGGACCTGTGCACCCAATCATTTTGTGTGGGTGCACTGTTCGCAGAGGTTTTATGTGACCACATAAAATTTATAGTCAGCTGGCACAGATGATTTTTAAAAACCAGTGGGCGACCCTGACGATCAACTCCAACCACAAATGACCTTCCTAATGACGACCTCTCTACCTTGGTCTGGAGAAGGCTGGGAGGCCATTGTCATCAATACATATGTATGTGTGACAAAGACCCTTTGCACACAACTACATGTACTTGCAATATATCATCATCAATATCAAATGCAGCAAATTGTCCTTTTTACTTTCATGTAACTTTGGTGTGGACCATTAAAAATATTCCAGTAATGTGGGTATGCTGTCATGCGTCAAACGAAAATAATGCGTTAGGAGCGGTATTCTTATTCAGTTTGCATATTCATAGGAAAAATGCCACGATGACTTTTCATATGCAATGATGACTTTTCACATGCAATTTGAGGATATTTTGCAACACTACTAAGCTTCACAATGGGTTCTGGTGGACCATCTGCTTTGTGGGAAACATATGAGATATTTATTTAAATTTGCGGAGGCGTTAGAGGTGGGCATAAAAAGTGCATAAAAAATTGTTTGTGGTTTGATGATTTTACAGTAGAGCGAAAACTGCTGCAATAAATATAAAACAACCGTAAACATTTAAAGCGTAACAGTGCTGTGCAATTGCATTCAAGTTTGCGGGGATTTAATTTCGCGGGAGAGAGAAAATGGAGTGTTCACGGTGGTTTTAAGTTCGCTGTTGGCAGGTATAGAAGGCAGAGAAAGCATTTTTACGGTGGTTTTAGTGTCGGTCAAGTCTTTACAGTGTACATGTACATGTACATGCGGGGAAGTAGCAAAGAAACATAGGCTGTGGCATACATTTGCACTCTTCTCATTCATTCATTCTCGTTGCTCATTTTCGATGCATACATCCACAAGTACTAGTAGTACAGTCAAACCTGCCCAAGACGACCACTCGGGGGACCGGAAAAAAGCGGTCGATTTGGACAGGTGGTCGCTGAGAAGAGTATCGACTCAAAACATGCCCGATGGAAAGTATAAATGGTTTCCATTGTGCTTAATGGCATAAAGCAAGCACACTGCACGCACGCAAAGAAGCGAGGTCTTTAATCTCAAATACAACAGGCACACTGTAAACTTTAAATTTAACCCCAAAATCCAACGAAAACTGGCCGATTTCGGCACAAAATCGTGCTAGTTATCATCAAAAATCTCAATTTTGAAAATAATGCGGTCGTTATGGGTCCCAATTTGGGCCGGTCGCGTTGGCCAGGTGGTTGTTGAGAAAAGGTCGCTTAATGCTTACATCAATGGAAAAATAAATCGGGACCGAGAAAAAGTGGTCGAAATGGCCAGGTGGTCGCTGAGAAGAGGTGGTCGCTCAGGCAGGTTTGACTGTAGTACCGATTATTCTCATCACTCTTGAGGTTATTTGTGGCTTATTAACAAAACGAAATAAACTAATGTTACTCCATCTCCACAAAAAGAAAGGTTCCGCTCTGGCTGTTTTTTGCCATGTTTTTGCCATTTTTGCAATTCAGGCATGCCATGGCACTACATGTATCTTGGAATTGAACAACTGTTTTCTTACAGGAAATCTTGTGACATCAAGTAACTTTATATCTTATCACTGCCAGGTACTGTAATAGTGTACATGCCTTTAAGTTCACAGGGATTTAATTTCATGGTACGGACTAAATGGAGTGTTCGCGGTAGTTTTAAGTTCGCGGCTGAAAAAACAGGGTAGGTGGGCAGAAGACACAATAAGCATTTTGTTTTGCAATGGTTATATGAAGCGGACGTGAAAACCTCAAATATTAAACCACCAAGAAAATTTGAACACAAGAAGTATTATGCTTTAAAACTAGAATTACAACGGACTATCAATGCTTTTAGTTTTACTTTTTTTTTTAAAGTCTGCATACATTATAAACAATCTGCCTACTAAACTGGTACAGGAGAATTCGATAAGGCCATATCAAGTTATATTTTGCAGGAAGAGAAGGATGAAATAAAAGAAAACCAAACTTCCAGCCTAGCCACTCTAGGTAGCAGTATAGTAAGTTGGTAACAAAGACCTAAAAAGTAAAAGGCTATATCAAGTTATTTGTTTGTTTCTTGGACTTTTGCTGGAGAAGAATGGATTGGCTTTATGAAATAAGGAAAATGAAATAATAAAAACAGGCATTCCATGATTGACCCTGTGCTACAATGGGATCCAACATACCAGGCTGTTTGACAGTACTAGTTCAAACAATGAATTTTGAAATTTGAAAACTGTAACGTTCAACAGTTCAAGACAACAGGAGGTACCAAATTATGGGCATTTTTTAGTGGATTCGTATATAATGGTTTGTGTGATTTATTTTTCAAATCAGAAAGTAATTGAAGCAGCAAAGCAAAGAAACAAGAAATTGTGCTACCGTGGCCTAAGCCTAAATGGTTCGTTGTCATCCTAATAAGGTTAATCATATGTATTTATGCAAATGTTATCCACCAATGTTGGAATGTCACCTTTATGGATGGTTCCTTGCACTCGGGTACCTAGAGCGGAACGGTTGCTAGGGCCGAGATTTAATCAGGCTATATTCGCGGAACTGGGCCACACCCATGTACGGCGATCCGGGCATACGTATGCGTAACCAACCGTGCCTAGGGGACCTTGATTAGTACTACACCACGATTGGAAATAGCCAGGGCAACGACACAACATTTAAACTGAGAATGATACCTCTTAGACATACTGTATCAACACTGCTTTCGAATCAAGGCTGTGAGAAAACTACATGCACAATAACCCAGAGTTGGCGCTCCTGCTACTGATAATGTTTCGCAGCGGAAATTTCCCACGGATGGGGGTCGCATGCGCAGCTGTTATGGCTGCACGCATGACGACAATTTGACTCTTGTGCTGAAATCAGGGTAATACCCTACTACGGTATCACACTAGAACATTCAACCCTTTCTAATATTTGTCTTCAGCAGACTGCCTTTCAGCAATCTACGAAAATAATTCAAGGATGTGACCTAGAAAAAAAATCTGCACTGTTTTATGTATTGAGAAGCGCCACGATCCGTGCCGTTTGACTGACAGGTCCGGTATTCAGTAATAATGGCGGCTGTCTCCCCCACACCCCGGCTGACGTAATTCCCGACCCAGAAACTGTGCGCATTCGTTATTTGATCGTGTGCGTCTCCATTATTGCTCAACTGTGAACGTACGTTACATTGTGATAAATCAAGCTGTCATTGACGGCAAGAATGCAAGGATCTGCCATCTACGTATGTCTTTGTATAGCACAAATTTTCCACCCAAACGAAGTATCTCGATATGGCAACGTTATCATTCATGAATAATTTAGCGATGCGTTTTCCCTCGGCTTTCATTTGCATAAATGCCGTACCAACATTGCAGCAGGTCGTGAAGCAAAAGATCTTACATGCGATTATCGAGCCTGTGTCGAACAAACGTTTTTATCTGACGTGAATTCAATAATCTAATGAAACATTCCTCACTGATCCACAAAAAGAATGCCCAACGTGAAATTACAGCACCTTTATTGGGCTGTATTTACTATTTTCCAGAAGGCGTGACCATTCTCAATACCGAGGACGGCTTTCTGACTCTGAGATCTATATGCAACTTGCATTTTAGGAAGCGACATGTTTGCTTGATACGTGCCAAAATACGCTTGAGGGGTCAAACACATTTAAAATACACGCCTTATTGGTACGTGGTGTGTACAAAAACATGTTGGATTGGGGAATACGTGGTACATTATCGAGGAAATGTTTCTTGGTAAAGCCTAGGGAAAAAAATGTTGCGTTCTCACTTTCTGTTAACTGGCCGACCTTAGGAATAGCACACGGACACCAGCCTTTTTTCTTGGTTGGCCACAGGCAAAGGGTAAAGATTCTTTTATCTGATATTTTAAGGTTACAAAATTCAAAATTTATAACTAGTAATACACACTGTAGTAAACATTGTACTTCTCTGTTCAGTTTATTATTGTGCATGACATTGTACATATCTGTATAATTACAATTCTAGGTGGAAAATACCGTGTAGGACCACGTCGTCTGAGAGATTAAAAAAGAAAAATCCATCCCAACCCCAAGATTTTCAGGATCGGAAACATGTACACGTATGTAACCTTTTCTTTTGCTTGGCCTAAGCGCCAAACTATGGAATAGTACTATTAGTAAAGGTTAAAATCATCTACCTTTGTCAACCTTGGATGTTGACCCAAAAGGCAATCAGGCTGTACAAGCTTTGCTTCGATAAAGGAATCTATAAATTGTGGAGCAAAAATTGACCTTTCCATCGTATATACAACCACCAGTATTACATTTACAGTGCATTAGTGACATGAGTGACAGCACATACCTACATGTAAGAATTCTTGACATTTCAAGGAGTCAACGACTGTGAGGCTATTACTATTAGTATTTAGTATTACCTAGGCCATGCCAATTTTATTTCTTGGTTCTCGGATTTTTTTAGAGGGGGTGGAATCAATGAAGATGGCAGGCGATATAAAAAAACAACAACAAGAAACTAAGCGATTTATTTTCAACATTTAGGACAATTGTGGTAAACATAAAAAAAGGCTTTCTTCAAGTTTAACTGTTATTGCCGATATCATATTGTATTTGTGCCAGACTCAAACGCTAAAAGAATTGTGAATTTGAATTACAAAACCATTTCTCAAATCAGAAGAAACTGAAACCGCGAATCCATGAATCCAGGGCCTTTTGCGTCGTTATATGGTACATGACTACACTGGTAATCATAGTGGTATACATTAAGGACATTGTAGTTAGTAGTAACATTTCAATGTAACCGCTTAATTCCTAAAATAGGAGGTAAACAGGCAACATGAATTTTATCCACCCGTTTCTAAAGAAAAAAAGAAAGCTCAGGACGCGCTCATTTTTTTTCATTACGAAGTGTCAGTATATTTGACAAGTACTAGGTCAAAATATGAAGGAAAAGCGCAAACGATACACCTAGCTTTACACGCACCAGCTAGCAATTTTTGCTAAAATATTCACAACGATCCGGCGTCGGAGTCACCTACGGTGGGATTTGAATAATTGAATTCACAGAGGACGTCGCTGCATTGCACCTAAATTGACGTCGCTGCCATAAATAGTCAAATGTCGCGATCTCGGTGTATTCTCTGCGAATTGTGTTAAATTTACTTGCTACTCGGGAGAATCTTTTAGAAAGAAGCAATTAAGACAGCAAAATTATGAAAATACACAGAGTGCCTGAACAACGGATACAGGATACAGTATACTGAAACGGCTGGAGGCCCGTGCGGCAGCCATGTGCTGTAGCTCAAGTAACGCCATCTGGATCCAATCACAGGAAAAAGGCACAGTGCCTGTGTTGTGCACTGCACAAGACCTACATGTACATGTACGATCATAGAACAGCAAAAAATAGGATTGCTTAATCAAGAACACCTAATTTATTTCATTTCCACATACAAAGTCAAGTGCAATGGGAAAAGACTGGTAGAATAGGTAGCGCCTAGCTATATAGAAGCAGGCAGCGTTGACTTAATAATAAATACTAGCAAGGCTAGAGAAAGTTCAGTAAAACTAGAGTTGCACAACAACTGTTCACTAACCCATTTTGAAGAAATCAACAGTAATGTGTACCCACAAAACTGCTTCAATTTCGGCTTTTAA
>NC_049984.1:23176878-23235840 GCF_000003815.2 Branchiostoma floridae | reverse complement strand
ATAGCTGTTTGTCAAAATTTTGGAACATAGGGATTTCGGAACATAGAGATTTCGGAACATAGGGATTTCGGAACATAGAGATTTCGGAACATAGGGATTTCGGAACATAGGGCTTGAACCATTGTGATGATCCAGCTACAAAACCAATTTACAACTTCAGTGAGATTGTGAGGTAATCATGGGAGTGATATGGAGACGAACACAGGCATTCAATTACTAGTAGATCAGAAATAGTAAATTATATCCTACATGTACATGTAGCTAGCCATTGTGATGTGGAAAAACAAGAATGCTGATCAGCGTAGGTTCAGGACTGTATGTAGGTCAGCAATTAATTATGCTCTGCCATCCTGATTCCTAGCCTCCTCCCTAATAGCCTGGGTACCATCCGGAAAGTAGTTCGCTCCAACATTTATTATACACTATATGTACAGTCACTTCTCTTCTATTCCATCTGGGAACTTCTGTAATCATTCAAATTTTGGATGAGGGCGCTCATTGGTCCCCACACATGAACAAATTAAGGAATGTGTTCCAACAGGCGTTCCAACACCAGAAACGCCCTCTATCCACTTGTGGGAGGGCCTGTTGTTATCGAACGAGCACTCTCCCATTCCTTAATTTGCTCCTCATCAACTTAGCCTGGGGTACCATACGATTAGGGTTCCTTACAGTCGCTACCTTTTTTTTACTGTAAGGAGCCCTGGTAGCTATAGATAGAAATTAGATGGCACCCAGGCAGGCTACCTGAACTGACGTTACCACAAAAAAACCTGAATATACAGTTCCCGAGTCAGGTAGAAGAAGCGAACACGATTTGAGTGAACTACTACCCGGATGGTACCTGGGCTTTATCTCCAGGCAGATCTACCTGTGGTATAAGGAGCTTAGCTGGCCAAGGATTGTTCTGAGCCTTCACTTCATTGGCCAGCTAAACTCTTTATGGCACCAGTAGATCTGCCTGGAGATTAACCGGGCACAACTAGGCAAACCCGGAAGCGGCGCGCTCTTTTACGTTGTACTATGTTCGATAGACCAGGGTATGGAGTATTACTGGTATATATAGAACAGTTTTACGTAAAATTTCTCATGATGATTCTTGGTCACACCATTCACATGCTTCAAGTATGATGAACAATATTGTTCAGTAGATGTCTTTATTATGTCTATACAGTATAACATTAACAAACAATACTACAGTACACAAACTTTGGGCCTCTTGCCAACTTGAATGTTTTTTGTCATCCCAATTCCCACGAAGAAAACCCATTAAAAATTGTTTTCTTTCCATCTGCCTGTACAAGTTGCCATCAAGTACTGTAAATGCATTTAAGTACGCAGGGATTTAATTTCGCGGTAGCGGGAAAAGGGACTGTTCACGGTGGTTTTAAGTTCTTGATAGCACCATGCACTGTAGTCTTAGTTACTGCCATGGAAAATTGTTTGCGGTGGTTTTAAGTTTGCGGTAAATTTGCAATGCGAAAACCGCGAACATAAGACCATGTAACGAAAATTTCTGCATTTACAGTGTTCAATTTCCAAGACGATGTTTGGACTAGATTTATTCAAAATTGAATATTTCTATAACTTTACCCAATTTTTGTCTGTAAAAGGCGAAGTCTAAGGTTCATGAAATGGTCTTATAATTTTTCGTCAAAGTTTGACTCAAACCAATGCTCAAACACAGCAAATACTCCATCAAATGACAGGCGCTGGCTAGTGCCCTGGGCATAACATCCTGGCATAACTCTTTCAAAAGTGCTGAAAGCGCACCGGACATCCTGCATTTCCAGAGTAACAATGGCACAGACACAACAGAAACATTGTTAGAGGAACTTCAAAAGGAAAACAATTTTGCTAGAACTGGATCAAATCGCCCTCTGGAAATATTTATTGCAGCACATGCAATTCGTATGACCGCGTCATATTACACTACATAAACTGCATGTCATATGGAAATCAATAACAGGATACTTGATGACAAAGAGCAACAAGTTGATCCAACATAAGTCAATATTTTCCTGATTCTAAGTTGTTATTGTCTACAGTAGACTACAGAAATGGCCACAAGTAATGTTGACCTTCTAAGTAGCCAGCCAGAAATTTTTTTCCATCCCCTGGGTTTTAAAAGGAAATTCTGTCAAGCGCTAAAGGCTTCCATGCGATAGTTGTAGGGGGTCCGGGAAAATTTTGAATCTACAACCCACTGAAATGCTATTTCCTGCATTATAATATACTCCGCTTGGTTCAATGGCTGATTTTCTGATGAGGATCTTCGCAAAATTTCATTTTTTTTTATCAATATCTTTACATGCCAATTTTTGTCCATCACAGAGGACAGAATGGGCAAAATTTTTGTCTGTCCCCAGCTACAAAATTCCGTCAAAGGATGGAAGGATGGATGCTGGCTAGAACCCTGGCCCACAAGTGGCTGTATACTCTATTCACTGGTCTGACACACTATAGTCCAGCCTTTGCTTGCGCCTTTTATTGTTGCACAGAACAGTAGAGGCCACAATAACATTGAATAAGGTGAACATGACAAAGGTGTTGATTCGTCATGCTCGCGTAGTAGGGTACTCCGATCATGCTGGGAACAATTCACTATACAGCAAAATTAGCTATCATCATATACAGTATTCGGTCAGCTTTGTCATATTCACATTCATACAACTAGTATAATACACATTCTATATGTATTTTTCACACATGTGCATTGTTGTACAATAGCGCATACGCTTAGAATTTTTAAGCCTTTAGCAAGTTTATTAAAGTGAGTAATTTCCAACATGATACACAAGTAAGTGATTAAAAAGAAGATTCAAAAAGCAACGTTAAAGTCATATGAAAGAAACTAGTCACTCAATATTTTGTCAATAATTGTTTGCATATGAAATGCCTGTTATAATTAATATGATAATATACAGCCATTACAAAGATAATGCAATACGAAATGCCTGTTATAATTATGATAATATACAGCCATTAAAAAGATAATAAAGATATTGTTTGAAAGGATTTGAGGCTGGCTAAAAGAGGATTAGTTTTATGCTTTGGGCCACAGCAAGTACATTTTATGGATGACATCTACAAATTTGCATAATTTATAAAAATAAACAACTTTTGTTCACCTTCTGCGATGGTCAATGTGAAAGAAAACAAGTAATGTGGTAGCCTTGGCTTGAGTGCTAGTTGCCTAGTAGAAGTGACGCTAGTAGTGTGGTACTTGTGTGAGTGTATAAATGTGACATAAGTGTGATAGCCTTGACTGCAAAATGTTTTGTTTTCTGTTGTCCCTACCTACACTAGAAAAACCTGACCACCCTAGACTTCTTTTTGGGTGGGCTAGTGGAGTTTCATAGATTTCAGTCAGAATTTATTCAGCCTGCTAAATTACTTTACTTTTTCAACAGTATTGTAATTTTTTTTCTTACGCCTTATTATAATGATACTCATACTGGGCTACCACACTTGTGTCACTTGGTGGCTATGACAGCATGTCTTCGCGCTTCAAATTCAATTTTCATTGTTCTTTAAATTCTTGTTAAATTCATTTTGTGTGTGGTCTATATTTTGAGAGAAAAAATGGCTAAGAGACTGTATTTTTTTGCTTGTCCATCTTGTTAAATGTTTTTCTCCGCGCATTTGACTTGGGGTCTGTATTGACAATGCAATGGCTATTACATCCACAACATACAATTTTCAAACTATTGAGCAGCAATACAACAAAAAACTTTAAAAAGACAAGAAAAATTTCCCTAGATTCTTCACTTGAATAAATGTTGATACAATCAATTTAGCTTTTCTTACTGTAGCCTACTTAATAATCGCCGTACATTGTCAGCAAATACACAATGGTAAAATGTACTAGTAACAGTTACTGAAATACAAATAAAGCCGCTAATATGTCAACAAATATCTTGGGATCTTCCTCTCGGAAGACATTGTCATTACAAGACAATACAACATTTATACAACTATTGGAGGTCAGAAAATGGCAAACAAAACAAAAGGTGCTAATGACTGCATATGACTTGTTGCTAAAAAAACACCTTGTTACTGTTAGCACAGCAACTTCCTCTATGCAGCTACTTGTGAATCGTTGGTGCAATTTTTGACACTCAAATGGAAACTACATGTGTATGAATAATGATCATATTTTATGAGGTGCCCTCCAGTCAACAGTGGAGTGGAAGGAGGGGGTTTCAGAATACTGTACTTCGAATAGTAGAGACCACAACTTTCTCAGCACTCCTCTAAACAAACTTCAAGTTGGTAGAAATTACTACTAGAGTTTTCTAGAAAGCAGAGCTGTGTTAATTTTTTTCTGTCGCTGTGACTCAATGTTTGGCTGCCAACGTCGTTAATTTTCATTGTAAAATCTGTCGTACAAAAAAAGCATGTCGCGAAGTTTAGATTTTTTGGACGGACACGGGAAAATTTTTGTCAAACCACTCAAGCATATTTGCTCAGGACAAAGGGACGATCCCCGAGATAGCCCTGGCGATTGAAATTACTAATTCCTGATTTCTATTTTTAGTAGGGAACATCGAAATATTCTACACAAACTAGCAACTTCTGAGTACAGTTTATTTTAATAGAAAATTTTGACAAGTTTTTAAAAAATTTAGAATGGATCCCTGTTTCATTAGTCATCGCATGGTATGTGATTATGAAATCTTATTGTTGATATTAGCCCGTTATGCAATACTCGCTGAATGCATGGCACGAAAAAGCAGCTCCAGTACACGTTCTCTCCTGATCCTTTCCTTGTTGTTGACAGAAGTATAATTCCACAACACCGCACAACGCATCGGCCCTGGTATTTGTCAATTATCAAGTTCGCCTAGCGATGCGCGTGTGAGTCGGTGTTGTCACCAATGTGACTGTAGGCAAGCTAGAGGCACAGAATGTGTGCCGCTCATTTTGACATATTGATGCAGTCACAGTCTTATAACTATAGCACGTCTCACTAGACAGACGATCTGGACAGATTCAACGGACCACAGTGTTGTTTCCCCTGTAAGATGGCCAAAATGAGGCCAGTGCCAGAAGGCCAAACGATCTCCCGGGGCAAGCTCTGCATACGTTATTACTGAGGTGTGAGAAACCCAGCAATCTCTGAGTGTGGGAACGACACGCTAGAAAGAAAGCATCGTAGCCAAGTCTAATTCCTCGGATTTCGTTTTCTTCCTCGTTCTTTGGAAACTTTGGATGACGTCAGCTGCCAGGCCAAAATAAGCGCTAAGAATTTAGCAAAGGAGAAAAGATCAGCAGATCAGACCTGGGCATCCGGCCAGGCTGTTATGCATAGCCAATGATGTCGTTTCATTTAACGGCCCATGGCATCCGCTGGGTGGGGAGGCACCGAGGCTACTGATAGGAAAAACAACTCAAGTTTCGGGGTCAAACAAAATTGTAGCTGCGTGTAAAAATCATACGCTGCAATCCGTTAAAAAAAATTCTCAAACCCTGCTGACATCTTAGTGATGGGGTCGGTGCAACATTGATATAAAGGCTTCAACTCTTTTATGACAGCAACCTGAACACCCCTTCTCCCATTAACATCTTGGTATCACCCGTCAACTTTATTTGCAGACTTGTCCTAGCTTTTGGGCTATTTTCTTTACTGGCCTAGTTCAAAACAGCTTCAGCTGACCAATAGTAGATGGACAACTACCAAACGCCACTAGTCTTGTGTAAGCTGTGTGGCAAATTCACGACGCTTGAAACAGCTGAACGGGAAAAGCTGACAAAACGGTAGAGGCGCCGCCTCGCCCCTTCACGGCTTTCCGCCATCTTTGCGACGCGAAAACAACTTGAGGCTTCATTCATTCCCCCACGAAATTCGGACCAAAACTTTGTCCAAGACATTCCGAAATCGTCAAGATTACTCTAGAAGGAAGGAAATAAGCTGGTGGGTACGTACCGGTGGTAGAATGGTCGGGAATCGACGTGGCAGTCGCGGCGAGTCGCCAGACGATGCACGGTACCGTGAAAACGTCCAGAATCGTATGACGGCCGTACGGACTCGCGATTCGTTCGTTTCCCGAGCACAGCTCATTAGTAGTCGGGAAACCTCGGCAAACCGTGACCGAACGGCGTGTGTCGTCACCGCATTCTCGATGTCAAGCCGAGCTTCGTTCACCAAACGGGGCGCGCCAGTTTCGAAGAGGAGTATTTTGACATTTCGGAGTATAAAAGACATCTGAGATGCGAGTCGTTGCCGCCAGGTTTCTCTAACGGCCATCGCGAGTTTCCGAACTACCATCCCGGACCACCTAGCGGGCTTTCCCGAGCTCAACCGCCCAGACCCCCGTTATATTTTGGGCGAGTCGCCGGAAGCTAGAGAAACTTTCTCTGTATCTTGCGGCGTTGCGCTAAGAGACGCACGAAGAAAGTGAAAGTACTTTTGTCCGGTAAAAGTAAAAGATGACAGCTGACGGTAGATAACGTTACGGTAGATTACCTGGGAAAGATTTGCCAAACACAAACAAACATCACACAACGACACAATTCTGAATCACCACGATATTCATTGGTCTTGATGAAGTATCATTTGATTAAACGCTTTTTTCATGATCTGACAATGATTCAAAGACGAGATTTGCCAAGATTTTCGATTTTCCGAGTAATTTGATAACTCCAGCTCTGCGATGATCGTAAAACATATTATCTGATAATAACGGTCTGAAATAGCTACGGATGAGCTTAGCAGTACGCGCTGAAGCCCCCACGAAGAAAATGAAAACAAGGCGACTGTGTAAAACTTGAACGTAAAGCGCTGTCCACGGGTGACATGTGCGTCCCACGTACGTTAGGCATGGGTTGTTTATGGCGGGGTGGCGACCACGCCCCTCTCGTCCGCTCGGACCAAAGGGGATTCCCCTATTTGTTTTACTTTTACTGGAGTTTTCGCCTCGCTAGTTGTAACGTTACCCGATGATACTTGGTATGCGTATAGCTATGATATAACGGTACCAACTTTTATCGAATTATATAATAAGATTGCCGGTAAAGTAAATAGACAATGTGACGATGTCAACAACATTGAATTTATTAAAGTTGCCATTATCAGCAAATTTCATATTTAGATTACACTATATTTTTTCCTGACAGCTAGCAAGTGGCACACTTCAGGTAATGTTAGTTGCGGGTTTGTGTTTGTAACTGGTGCGAATCTTGGTAGTCTATAGTTCGTGATCGACTTTCAAAAAAATGAAAAATGGATATTATTGAAAAATGAAAAATCATCACATATTTGGTGCACGCATTAAAATTTTGCTAGCTCAGATATCAAGCCAGATTTGCTACCGAAAATTAATAAGGAATTCCTTACCCGTGCCATAGCAGACTTTGTATTACGTACGATATTTTGCACGTGGCGTCCGCAAGGCATTTAATTTCTTATAGACACGTGATCAAAGTTGTTGTCAGCGGAAGGTCAAGAGGTCAGGCGTGTACTCGATAGCATCAGTACGTAAAGTAGTGCGTATCATAACTATTGCAAAAACATAAAAGACAAAATGCATGAATTGAAATACACCAATTGTATAATGATAAAATAGTATGTAAAATTACATAAGGTCAATTTTAATAGTTGTGTTTGTCAAACTATTATCATTGGTATATAATTGTAGCTAAACTGAATTTTCGCGCTTACGAGCGTTCGCCGTGGTTGTCAGTCATTGAATTTTTCCACTTCCGGGTTAGTAATGTATTTTGAAGATGGAGAGTTTGACAGCTTTCCCTCCAGAATTACTGGCTCATATTCTGTCCTTCCTTTCCGGAAAAGAGTTGGCAACAGCTGCTAAGGTCTGCAAGGCCTTCCATGAAGCGTCGAAGGTGGATTTTGTCTGGCAACGATGTATGAATAGAGGTGAGAAACACGGTGTATGTTGCACGTCAAAATGTGTACTTCTTTGAAATTTATGCAAGGACTTTATGTAACGTGAATTAACTTATGTTTGACTGCGTTTGTGACTAAAATGTAATAGCAGCGTACTTTTAGCTGATGCACAAGATGGTGCATAAGATCAAAAGCTATCTTTTGTGGTCCCCAGTCTTTTGCACACCTAAGTTGTATATTGCATATTTTGTCTTATGCAACTTGTTGTGAATTGTGTAACTTGCAAGTTCTATTTACAGTGATACCCTGTACAATACATACCCTGGGAACCAGACTTTTAGCCAATTGTTCCTGAGGACCTTAGATAAACATGACGGGGATTTGGACAGTTCCTGGGTTTGCATTATCTGTAGGGATGCGTACCTAAACCCACGTTTAGGTACAGGTCCGGATTCGAATCCAGAGGTTTAGGTACAGGTCCGGACCTAATGAGTCCGGACCTAAATGCATGGCATTGAATATTATATCATAATATTATGTTATATTATGTTATAATGGCAAAACAATGTATAGAAAGGGTAGAAGCATGTTTGAACCAATAAAAAGGTGTTTATTATGGTAGACACATGATGCAACAAAAATTTGACCCTTGTTGCTTTTCCCTCACTGGGGCTCAGAGACTGCTATAATTTTTGCTGTAATTTTATCTGTCAAAGTGGCCATCCCCTGACCTGTTATCATGCCTGGCTTGCACTAATTAGATACAGGTCCAGTACCGGTACACCAGGGTTCGGTATTTTTACATGCTTGAAAAAAGCATGTACTGTTTCTGGTAGGGATCTTTGTGATTCCGGACCGATATCTTTAGAACCTCTGGATGGATTGCGATTTCCTTTGCTATGGGGATAGAGTGTGTGACCTATTGTGCTATCAAGTAGATTAGAAGTTTGCTGTTGTTTTGTGGTTCGTTTAAAAAAAAAAGATATTTACACCCCTTTTCCTGATATGGAGTGATCTGGCCTCATTCCCTCTGTCTCAACCTCCTTGGGGACAGCTAGCAGCTGTAACATGTGTTTTGAGTTTTCAGTAGCATGGGAGTGTGTGGAAGGGTCGTTTCCAGTGCTATATCTCCAGAACAGAACGTGTGACTGTGATAATATTTACCTCCATGAAAAATGGAGGTATAGTTTTTGGTGTGTCTGTGTGTGTGTCTGTTTGTGTTTCCACATATTTGTGGTCAGCATAACTTTAGAACCTGTTGATGGATTGTAATGATATTTGGTATTTGGGTAGGTGTTTGGAAGACGAA
This sequence comes from Branchiostoma floridae, assembly GCF_000003815.2. Classification (NCBI taxonomy): domain Eukaryota; kingdom Metazoa; phylum Chordata; class Leptocardii; order Amphioxiformes; family Branchiostomatidae; genus Branchiostoma; species Branchiostoma floridae. The sequence continues at coordinate 23,226,682 of NC_049984.1, read as the reverse complement.
GGTCAAAGTCAATTTTGGATCCCCTGGTGTGTGACCTTGGTACTGCAACAGAACTTGGATTTTTGTATCTTTTGACATGGACAAGCTATGGTCTTGATTTTTTGGTGGCACATAGCTTGTGGTATAAGGAAGAAGTGTTGTATGTTTGGGCCCTCTAGCAGCTTGCTCTAGAACTGCTTGGGCATTCTGGTCAAAATCTTCCAAGGAGCAAAAAAGAGCAACTGTGACCATCGCTGTCACCTCTGTATGGTGTGAACCATTATATACACATTGAGATACAATGTATGTGCCAGGTGCAGGTGTAACAATAAGAAATAAAAATGAAATGGTGAGGACACCAGAAAGGTGTAGTTTTGGATCTGACTGTTTACCATAGGTAGATATATAACTTAAGAACAATGATGGAATAATTTTGCCAAACGTCAAACCATATCACCCCCCACAACACACCATACGCACCATCACAAAACAAAATATTTCAAGCAGGTTTGAGTTTTCAGACTCTTGTTTTATCTGTACCTAATTGATTGTACGGGTACTGTATCGGTACACTGTACCGGTGCACATCCCTAATTATCTGACATGTTGTCCCATTGAAGTTGTTCTGTTGGGAAAGGCACGTAACACAAATTTCTTCACTTTACTCAGGCAAAAATTAGTAGCCCAGGTGCCATCAGATTACTACCAGGCCAGTAGTAAGTAAGTAAGTAAGTAAGTAGTAATCACTACCGGGCCCTCCTGGTAGTAATCAGATGGAACCTAGGCTAGGAAATTAGCACCCAAATATAAGCAGTGGTTGAGGACATCCTTCAGATAGAACATTAAATGAAGGTTCAGTTTTTGTGTTGTAGAATTTTGTTGGGAGCATGTTGGCCCTAGAACAGAGGAGTTGGTCTGTGTAGACCCTGAAAACAGTATGGCATTAGGCCTAGTAACTAATACCTTGGGAAAACGCAGACTCCTAGAGCCGCGCGCAAGGTTTACAGATCCCCGCCACACGCGCCCTGGAACACCTGCACGCCCAACACCTGCACGCCCGACGATCCAGCTGGCCTCATCTATCGCTTGCCTCCACAGAGAAGCAAGCAATAGTTGGGGGCCGGCACAAGTGGGGCCAGTTGGTAGTGGGGCGGGTGTATAGTTGCGGGCATGCGTGAGGCAGGCGTGGATCAGTAACTCTTCTTTGCGCAGCTTCTTTGAGATGGTTTCCCAGGGTAAGTAGCTAAAGGGCCAATCATCCTGATACCAGTTTGATTTAGCCTCTACCAGGCTCGGTGGATCGGTAGAATCATTATCCTCACCACGAAGCCTGTGCGGGGTCGCTATGAACAAACAACATAAAATTAATCCCCCCGTTATTTGTACAAAGGAAGTAGCTCAGCGCTGGAGATAATTTAAGTCATAAATCGGCCAGCGCCCAGTGGGAAACAGCTCGGTTTGGGACAAGGTCAAACTGGGATCAACAACAAAACGCGGCAAAAATGATGTTTTGGACGGCGTTTTTTTGCTAGAATATAAATGCTTTTGAAACAATGTAGGCTAGCGTGAGGTTAATTTTGCGATGAAATGTAACATGATAACAGTTTACGCTATAGGTAAATTCCTGTGCGGTCAATCTGCAGCAATCGGTCGCAAAAAGAGATGGCATTTTTTCCCTGTTGAGTGTGGCCAAGCTGTACCTTTTTGGTGAAGTTTGGAGGCAAAAAGGACTCATTTTGGGATGCAATGGCCGACCCGAGGGCTTATGACGATAACAAACGTTTGATGCAGGACGGGATGGCTTGAAAACAAATTGTTTTGCCGGTCCCCGTGAGAAGTCCCGGCCGCTGCAATCAAGACCCGTCACGGGCGAGTCGGAAAGCAATAAACCACTTCACACCTATTAGATAGCGATTAGTGGACTTCAAAGAACATAGCGACTCCACACAGTCTTCGTGGTGAGGAAACGACTCTTCTGGCCGGCTAACTCCCCTAGCATACTATAGATTCTATTTGTCCAATTTCTACAATTAGACCACCGATCCACGAAGCCTGGTAGAGTCTAAGTTTGATTTACCCACACCGGGATTGGCACATACAAATGTACTTCCATCTAAGCAAATAAGGTCTCATACCACAATTAGACCATTCCATTTAAATCAATGTTAAAACCCACAACTTCTATGCGCACAAATCCAATTGAAAATAACGTTTTGCTTTTAATTGTAAGCACGCTCGTTCATTAGGAAGTAAAAAAAAATTGTCACCCAAATCAAACCGACATAACAACTTTTATCATATTTCAAGATGCAGCAAGTCACTATCTGCTAGAGGTCCTCTTGAGCCGTGAAAGGCCTGACTGCACCACTCAGGACAAAACGACATAAACATCCGACAATTGCTCGGGTCACTAAACTTTCATGCATAATCATACCTTTTCATATCAGTTCGGATCGATTGAAGGGAATCTATGGTTACTGTACATGCAGAAACTTTCACGGTGGTTTAATGTTTGCGTTTTTTGCAGTGGCCATTTCATCGCGAACTTAAAACCACCAACATTTTTCCATGACAGTAAGAGACTACAGTTCATGGCGCTACTGCAAACTTAAAACCACGGCGAAGAGTCCCTTAGCTTTTCCCGCTACCGCAAAATTAAATTTCTGCAAACATAAATGTGCCGCCGCCACATGTACAGTAAAAGTCTATGTCTTGATCCCAGTTTGATTCACCCACACCGGGATCAGATTTACACATACAATGATATGATTATCGTAACCACTGCATTTAACTTCACGTTTCAGAATTTGGTGTCTCCTGCGCTGCTTCCAGTTTGTCTCCAAGGGAGATCTACACAAAGCGTAAGTGAGAGAGGCAATACCAAATAGATAGAAAGATATTTCATACTTTGTACAAAAAGTCACCTGGTGATTTAGAGGGGGCTGAATCTCCTAAAGTATATCTGTGTGGTCTAGGAGTGAGCAACTGTGCGTCTGATCCTAGGGCTAGTTAGCCTGGGTACCATCTGGAAAGTAGTTCGCTCCTCAGCATTTATTATAGTTTTATACATTATATACATACAGTCGCTTCTTTCTCTAACATTTATCATACACTATATACAGTTGCTTCTCTGCTGTTCCATCTAGGAACCTTGACCACATTAGCGTATGGAATCATCCAAATTTGGGACAAGGGCACTGATTGGTCCCTATACATGAGCAAATTAAGGAATGGATTCAATGGGCTCATTTGAACAGGCGTTCCAATACCTGAATGGCCCCCGTCTGCTTGGGGGAGGGCCTGTTGTCTTCAAACGAGCCCTCTAGAACCCATTCCTTAATTCTCTCATAACTGACAATACCACAGACGGGTAGCAGAAGCAAAACATATGATAGGAGCAAACTACTACCCTGATGGTGTACCTACAATGTAGGCTAAGGGTCAGTAGGGGTAGAGAGCAGTTCAGTTCCCAGCAATTGTTGCTACTGGAAATGGTTGCAGTTCTTGCATTAAACTTTGTTCCGTAGTTCCTAGTGTTGTTGAGAAGAGTTGGAATTTTCAAGGTCCGTGTACGATGGATCTGAATAAAGTGTAATCTATTGTGTGACTTAAAACAATAGTCAGCAAGAGTTCAGAGACCTCGTATCTCCATGAAATAGTCTGATTATGTAAAAGACTTCCACATTTACAGAATCTGTGCTTGGTTATGTACACCTTTTGAATAACTTACAGTGGTCACAATATTGATTGTCCATTCATTTACCACTTAGAATGATTATGGCACTTTTATATCAATAATTGTTTCTTTCAGTGCTACACAAGTATGGATTTCTACTTGGAACGTGGCAAATAGAAATCAAGCCGTATGGAGGTCTGGTCCATGTTAAGGTAAGGCCATGTTTTTCATCTTCGACATTCAAAAGCATTACAGTCATGTATACTGTATGTGTGTAAGAAAGTAGCAGAAACACAAAGAAACAATATTCTGACTCCCGGGATTCGAACCCACGCAAAATTTGGGCCGCCAGACCACAAACCCAGCAACACAAACCACTATGCCCAAAGGCTCAAAGCTGTTATGTGTTTATGAAACTACTCTCCAAGCAGAGGTCAGGCTCCAACTATTGGCCGCGAGACAACAAGAAAACAGTACAGAAAAGGAAGCCCGATTGAAATGCCCAAAAGTTGTCAAAAACAGCTGAAGGCAAGCCTAACCTTTGCTTGGAGAGTACATGAAACCTCAAAATGATTAGATTTTGGGCCGCTTTAATAGCGTGTTTATTTGATACTGCAGCGGGCTTTTTGGTTTTGTTATCTCAGGTTCTGGACAATCTGTGATTGTATTTTTTTTCAAATACTGATGTGCTTTTTAAACTTTTCCTGTGTTACAGTTCCAAAATAATAAATTGCTAGGACTGCAGTACGGTGCCCCCCACGATCCACACGTGGACTGGCCCATGATGGTGAAGGAACTGTTCCAAGTGATGCTGGATGATGAGGGAAATACCATTATAAACTGTCTACAGGGTCCGCAGGGTCCCCATAAGGGGCAGATACCCTTATTGGTAAGACTTGTTGAAGGGTTGTCAACTTTTGTATATTTTGTAATGTGCTTCATAGATGAACAGAAAGATGTCTTAGGTGCGGAGCATAAAATGCCAGTAGGTAATGTGGATATAAGGCCATGTTGATTCAACAGAGACGGGGGGCGCCATAGACTTCCTACCACTTATGATCCACTGCTCATCGCAAATCACCTGTTCTATCTGCATAATGTGATATCACACAAGTCATAGATTGGTCATTCCTCAACTGGAGTTAGTCAGTCAAAAATTTGGGTCCATTTTTTTTCGTCTTGACAATTCACAGTTCAACTGTGATCCTAACCAAACATTTGTTGATACTTGTGTGCTTTTGTCTGTTTTCAGAATGCCAGCACAGCCCGGTTCATGTCCAAATGCTGCTGTCCAGACTTGCACAGACATCCACAGGGAAGAGAACAGGTTGGTCCTCTCAGTCTGCTGTGAGCCTTAAAAAGATTGTTTTCACTCACATTCCTTTCAGTGAAGTAGGCAGGTACTGTCTACCTATGATGTCTTTGATTTGCATTTCAGTCTATGGACTGTAAATTAAATGTTCCCGTATCTTTTTAAAGAAGTTTGTATGTAATCTTCTAGTATTCTATTCTGAGAGCAAAACAGACTTGATACTATAGAGGTTATTTCATAGGGTCAGAATGTATTGTTTTTGTCACAATCCGAATAAAGTCAGAAGATCTCTAAATGTCCTGGACCAGCTATACAATGCAACTGAAAATGTACTAAATACATGCTGTGTTTGCCTCCATGTTTCTTTCCCTTTGATGCCATATGAAAATGCTCCTTATCTTCATCAGACTGGTAGGCTATAGAAAAGAGCAGTACATGTGTATATGATAATATAATGCATTTAAGTTTGCAGGGATTTACTTTCGCAGTAGCGGGAAAATGGAGTGTTCGCAGTGGTATTAATTTCGCAGTAGTGTCATAGACTGCAGTCTCATACTATAATGGAAAAATGTTTGTGGTGGTTTTAAGTTTTAAGTTCACAGTGAAGCGGTCACCACAAAAACTGCTAACATAAAACCACCGTGAACATTTCTGCATTTACAGTATTAGCCCCAACAAAGCCCAGTTCGTTGGCCTGCTTAGGAGGTTAGCAAATCATACTGTTTTCACATATGCGATTTTCCCCTCTTGCAGAAACCAATCCCATAGTCCTGCCCACCCCCACATGCAAAACGAAATTGTAAGACGCTTTTTCATTGGTCAAACAGCTAATTGCCATGCTATCATTGGATAAACTGCTAACAATGATTGACATGATGGTCTAACATTACATGTTAACAATTGTCACCCCAATTGCAGGAGTTTTTAAAATGGTGTCAAGAGGAGATGGGCGTGTCTGAAGAAGATATCATGTTTCAGCACATGCAGGAGCTGCTCTTCATGAAGTTCATGATCATCAACCAGTACCAGTAAGTATGCCCATTTCTAGTACAGACTGCTGCAGTTCTTTTTCAATCTGCAAGGGGGCCCCCATTACACCACAGCTTAACCTGAGGGCAGTGATGACAAATCACAGTTTAGTCGGTTGTAGTAGTACATCTCTGTCACCATTTAGCTTGTATTTGGACATATAATTTGTTTCTTGACCAGCTATGTAACTTCTGCTCATGATATTACAACTGTAACTTCATAGGAAGGAAATTTTGCTAGTATTTCAAGTTTTCCACTTATAAAAACAGTTTTCCTCAGAAAGGTACGTAAGGGCAGCAGCGTGAAACCCCTGCATATAAAAGAACCCAACACATCTATCGAGAAATGTACGGGTGACCTAATAATATTGGCTGAACACACGAGCTGTAGCAAAGCCACACTGCAAGTAGTTACTTGTGAACGAGAAAGTCAGAGTTGGACAAGTTTTCTAAAATTCACTTGAGCTATGGGGCAAGTACATAAAAGATTTACCAAGTTGCCTGAAATTTAAATGACATTTTTCTAATATGTATTTTCACTTCCATCGATGGGAGTTGGCTCTATTTTTCTGTGTTGACCAATGCTTGACGCCATGAAAGCGAAAAGTAGCAAGTATAACGAAATCTCACTCAGTGGAAAAAATCTAAATTGCGCTATCAGGCAAGTGGGGTGGACATGCATTTGCCCATTCCACATTTTCACTTGCCCAAGACAATAGGCCTAGTGGACTTGTCCAACTCTGGAAAGTGTAACACTTTATTATTTATCCTCAGTTTGTACCTAATTTTAACGGTATGAAATGTACTGATAGCTATGTTTTTACCACTTTTTGCCCCGCAGGTTCTGCTATGTGTATAAAAGGCTGACCATGCCTCCCCACCTACCTGAGCAGCTGATCGCACCTGGGCTGTTTAAGGGCACGTACGGAAGCCACGGACTGGAGATCGTGTTACTGACTTATGATAGGCACTACATCCACTGCAAGAAAATTACTGTAAGTCACAAGTGTGTGTGTTAACGCTAGTTCACCTTGTTTATCCGTGGGTAACCTATATCCATTGTTCTTTAAAAATGGTGTATTTTTCAATAGGGTTATCAAGTAAACGGACGGTGGTTTCAAAGTTAGCAATATTTTCAAAACATTACAGTTTGAAACCACCATCTGATGCCTTGATATCTCTAGATATATTATTTTTAAAGACTACGGATATAGGTTACCCTGTGGGTAAAGGTGAACTAGCGTTACATGTGCTGATATTCATAACAGGGTCTGCCACACTGCGGCGCACCACAGCAAGCATTTTCGTTTTTACACTGGCAAAAAATGTGTCCTAGGACACATGCCGCACGTTGAACGCTGTAGGACATTTTTAGGACAAGTTATTTTTTTTTGCCTCCTGTAAACTGGGCCTTTTTGCCATGAGACATAGCAAGCTACAGTAGCTGTAAACAGGAAATGTTTAAAGGGGCATTCCACTCCAGAAGCGGGCAGTATAATGCCTCAGAGAATAGATGTTATGCTTGAATTAAGTTTGTTTGATCCAATTTACCATAAGTTGAAGCCTAAATGCAGGGTGGACATTGTAGCGATCGGATTCTTGAATTCCCAGAGGACCCATCTAATTGTGCGCAGGTTGGGGAAGACGTGACTTTGACCTTGGGAATAGGTACCGGTTGGTACAGACGTCCAGCAAGATTGTTTATTGTACCAAGAATGATGCATACATGTAGATCAGACTTGTGAATCACCTGATCATAAAAAAAGACATTATAGATGATGTGTACCTCTTGCAGGGCGACCCCAATGTTCCAGCCTCTGAGCTCAGTGTTCTGGTCGATACAAAAAAGCCTCTAATGCTAGATGAAGAACAACAGGTATGTGTCCTTCCATATTGTACATTCATTATTCAATTACAGTAATATACTATCATTCTTATGATGCATTATCTTTTTCAACAGTTTTTATGCCTAACTTTCGGCCTTTTATGCTAGTTTACGATGGTTAGAATGTGAAGTGGATTTCATATGTTTTGATTATCACACATTTCCAGGTCAAGGTGTATTTTACAGTGTATGTAATGTGTTCAATGTAGGCTTTAACATTGTCGGCAGCTACATGTACATATTGGGTTATCTATACGCTTATCTTTATTGTTACATCTTATTGTTATTGATAGGTGGACCCTACTGAGCTGGCACGCGTTACTGAGCAGGCCGACAAGGAAGGTTGGTCAGGGGCTACTTACATGTACCTTTGTATGTCACACTAGTTTACCTTTGTCCGTGGGGTAACCTATATCCATTGCTTTCAGAAATGGGTATTTAGGGAAATCAATGCGACAGATGGTAGTTTCAAACTACAATATTTTGGATATATTGGTTGATATCCCTTAATACCGTGTTGGTAAACAGAACGAATATAGGTTACCCCGCAGATAAAGGTGAACTAGCGTTACTACGTACATGTGCATGTTACATTTTCACTTTATCTTTCATGTACTATTAGCATTATGTGATAGTTTCTTTGAAGCCATCACAACGAAGTGTGAACATTTCTGCATTAACAGCATGTGGTAAGGTGGCACACATTACACACCCTCACACTCAGGGTTGACAATCGAGGCAAAGCCTTACGATATCACCCCTGACAACTCATCCACAGAATTCGGTTATTAGGGGCGCCTTGCTTCTAACCAACTGTCAGAGAGAGAGATGGCTTTTTGTTGTCGAAAGCTCGGAAAGGCGCCATATAAGGCAACTCGTTAATATTCAAGAGCAAGATAACAGTACCGGCATAACGTTTCACAGTACTTTCAGCGTCCAGACGTCTTTATTTAGGTACCAAATTTAACAGTTGTCGGTTCTGTGGGTATAGGTAACCACGGCATCAACGTATACCGACCTGGCATGTGAAAAAAAAAAAAAAAAATTACCGTCATGCAAAGATAAACAGATCTTTGTTCACGCTGCACCGTACCATGCGTACGCTGTTTGTTCGAAACATGCATTCTGGTCGCTGATTGGCCTGCGACAAATCAGGCAAGCTCATTAATATTCATAAGCAAAGTGCCCCTTATAACCGAATTCTGTGGCTGAGTTGTCAGGGGTGATATCGTCAGGCTTTGCTGCGATTGTCAACCTTGAGTGTGAGGGTGACATTTCATAGTGTCAGATGAGATAGAATAGTATGCTGATGTGTCTCATGTTTTTTTCAGAAGAAGAGATGAATGGAAACAGTGCCAGCAACAACCAATCACAGGAGGGGGAAGCTTGTGGGTCAGGCCATGATGTATCCCAGCAGCACCTTCCTCAAAGTCAGCCATTTGCAATCCCAGAAGGCTTCAGGGAGAGGGGGATCAACTACCCAAAAACCTGCAAAATGAGGTTGGTAGCTCTATCTGTTTTTTTTTATCCAATTAGCTGACTCAATGGTGTGATCCATTTCCTCACCTTTCACTTCATACCAAAGTTCCCTGAACAATTTTATCAGAAGCTGGTATGCCCCAAAATTAACTTGGACAGTACCCACTTTGCGGTGATGAAATTTCTGCTTAATCACAGCTGCAATGCTTTGGAAACATTTTGATACATTTTGCGTGGTATAACAAAAGTCACTTCAGGAAAGCAGCTGTCACATGATAACAGTCAAGTACTGGCAGGCAGAGGTTTTAGTATGGGGTACCGATCTTTTAAAAATTGTCAAATTTGAAGGTAATCAGATTGAAACTCCTGAGTTTTCTCTTGGTTTGAAGGATGGAACTCAGCCAGTACGTTCCATTTTCGTACCACGGAGGTCATGCGAGGTCATGCGCAATGTTGCAACTTTCTGCCGGTGTAAAGAAAAGTTCACAAAACTAACGGCTCAAGTGTCAAAGATTTATACACAAGTTCACAAATGCTATATATAGAGAGAGTTCTGTAAATTTTAAAGCATAGTGAAGGTCATAGGGTTCAGCTTCTCCATCAGAAAAAGACACCCTAGAATTCGACCCATAGAACAGAGGAATGGCTGTCATCACATGATGACTTCACTAGATGACCATTAACCAATGTTTGTGTCATGTTTCAGGTTTTGTGGAACGGGGCTGATAGCTGGCCACGGTTACACCAGCCCGAGCAGAACACCCGGCCATTTTGTTGTCTTTGACGACGACAACTTCGGCTTCCTCTGGCTGGAGCTGAGATCTCTGTCTGTCTACAGTCGAGTCACAGAGAAAATGGACTGAATTCAAAGTTATATTCATTTGAGACAATCTGTACAAAGTAGAATCGATTCTAGAACCATAACTTGAAAGCTTACTCCGTGTTGAAAAAGTCACTCTGAATCAAAGTTGAACTGTAATTTCCGACACAAAAAAATGGACTTACCCTAATTTTCAAATGATCAGCTCCAGTCTTTGTCAATGAATGAACAATCCACTGCTTCTGTGACATCACGTTGTGCAGATAGAACATGTGACTCGGTGAGCAGTGGATCATAAGTTGCAGGAAGTCTATGGCGCCCACAAAAGATCAAAGAGGCCAACTACATCAGAGCTTTACAACCATCCCTATTAAACATAGACGGTGGGTGCTATAGACTACCTGCGACTTATGATTCACTGCTCACTGAGTCACATGTGCTATCTACATAACATGATGTCACATTAGCAATGGATTATTCATTCCTTGACAGACTGGAGCTGATCTGTCGAAAATTAAGTCCATTTTTTGGTGTTGGAAACTCAATTTTTTTTCAGGATTCTAGAAACTTTTTAGATTGGGAATAAATAGGTTTGTTCAATCATTGAGGTGTAAGGGATGAAACGTACCCCTGAGCTATATTCTGGCCCGCTATATACTGTACACTTGGTTTGTTGTAATGTAACTTTTTTTTGGTACCATGTCAGCTGTGTTTTGGAATCAGTTTGAACTGAAGGACTTGTATTTTCATTGTTTGTTTTTTTTACAATGTCAGACCTATCCAATATGAATGAATGAATGAATATGTCTTGCACAACTCTTAACTGGTCAGAGTTTAATCAAATGACCTGATATTTTGGCCACATGATTTATTTTCTAAAAAAGATAATAATCCAAACCCGATATATATATACATGTTTGTGTTGTAGCTTTGTAACAGACTTTATATTTGTGTGTTTTTTTAGTGTCTATAGTTCTGAATCATTGTATTGTGAATTGGTACATGTACTAAGAGGGATGGTAGCAGTTGTCAAGCGGCTAAAACAGTGGACCACTCCTGGTGTTGCCCTTGAACAATTTTTCTCATAAATAATTTGCTGACGGTGTTGTTTTAGTTTGTTTTATGACAGACATAGAGATTGTTAATTGGCGTCTTACATTATGTATTGATGCTTTTTGACAATTTTAGAATTGTTGGCAATGGACAGTGTAATTTCATGTGACTAAGATTATTGATTATAGCATAGACGAAATATATTGTATATGTATACAAAATATTAAAAAATTAAAAGGCCACATGAATTTGATTTTTGGTTTAGGCCATGTTGATTTGATTTTTTGGATGACGTAATTTGATTTTTTGGATGACACTTATTTTTTTTATTTTTGTATAGTTAACTTTTATTATTCATGTTGTTTTTAAGAACTGAGAAAAAAACTAAGCGATCACTAAGCAAACACAATTAGCTGCATGATTGTTAAGATTTTCACACGGTTGTTTCTAAAGTAAAGAATTTCAAAGGCTTTTATGTCCAACTTCACTGTAGGGAAACATATTGTTTTTGCTCCATTTCTTCTTCTCGAAACAATGAAAACACAATGATATCTTAGAATGTTTCTTGGGACAAAAATTGGAGAAAAAAATGTTATTTTAAGTGTACAACATCAAACTTTCAAATTTTGAAACCATGGTGAAAAATTTGGCAGCCAGTGGTCAATGACTTTGGATATGCATGTATAGCTGAATCAACAAAATGTCCTTCATTGTCTTGAACATGGATATTACCAGTATGAAATATTAAGACCCTGTTCACACTTTTAAAGAATCGATTCGGATAAGACATTTATCCGTATAAAAAATTTTCTACCCAATAAAAAATTGCATTCACACTGCTCTTCGACAATCCGATAAGTGCGCCCTCAGTCTTATCCGAATAAAAAACTTTATTCCTGCACTGGTCAAGGGATTTCTCAATTTTGTGCTCCGCCATTCCTTTGAAGATACACGTATCTTCATAAATGTCCCTGTACTTATGGACCTTACCAAGCATTTTCTGCGTCTCCTCCAGCCCCCAGATGGAAATGAGCAGCTTCGTCAGTTCCAGCATCAACTTGACGAATGATGAAAATTTCCTTTTCTTTCGATGAGCAAACTCACCTTTGATTACTTGTGTGATAAGTTGCATCCTATCCACTTAAAGTGAATCCTATCCACTGGCACTTTCACACTGCCCAAATCAGATGAATTGGACTCCCTGCAGTGCAGTTATATCCATTAACTCTATCCACCTCCCGGGGTTGATCGTGAAAGATACGAAATCCAAGTGAGTTGGGAGCATTCACACTGCAGAAACTTATCTGGGTCGGGTCATTTTATTTAGGTCATGGTTTATCCGGATCGTTTTTTTTAAGTGTGAACGGGGTCTCATTAGTGATGCCCAAGATTTCACTGCTGGCTACCATACTGGCGAACCGTTTGCCTATTGTAGATGTTTTCAGCATAAGTGACATTACTGTTACAGTAATGCTACAATATTTGGTGCATATTTCGTTAAATGAGGCATTTTTTAACCAGTTGACAGTGAGGTTCTTCTACTACTGATGTCCCCAAACATACTCTACTTGTATGGACTTAATAGATCCTACCACAACTACATGATTGTGTAATGTTGTATTGTGCAGCTAACAGTAACAGCAATATCAAGACTTATACATGACAACAAACAACAACATATCATGTCACCATGTTTATTTGCAAAAGTCGTAGAATCTATATATGGATGGTGGAAGACCCAATCCATAATCTCATGAATGGCTTTAGTTGTGTCCTGCAACAAACAAAACAAAACATCTACAACACAACATAAAATGGCTTCAAACATCTGTAAAATAGATATTATTATGAACAAACAGACAAGTGTATCATTCATAAAGTTCATCATTTATAAGCCTGAATCCTTCTTTGAATATATCGAGCAACAGCAAACAAGTTGACAAATTAAATGATTAATACTTTAATACTGGCACTGAGCTTTCTGCATGAGAAATTTCTCTACAAACTAAAAAGCAACATTGCAAAACAACAAATCTCAATATGGCACTCTCTGGTACAAAATATGCATTTGTGTACATACAGACATAAAAACGGACACATTTTTGCTAGTGTTCATGATGAACTATGGCTAAAAGCTCTAGCAGCAACACGTCTAAATATATATATGGCTTTTTGTAAAACAAACATTTAACACTTCACACTCAACTGTTAATGGACCAAACTTTTCACTGTACAGAAAAACATTCACTGTGTGGCACTTTTTAAACCATGGCATTTTTTAAGGTCCAGTAGTCCTTTTTTTAAAGAACGGTGTCACACTCATGAGTTGATGGCTCTTTGTGACGAGAAAGTCTTACACTCAATTAAGCTAATGGACGGATGAATGTTCAAGGATGTGTGACTGCATGGCACTTATCTTTCAAGGGAGAATTCTATGGCACGGCAGTTCTTTTTAAGAACGTTGTCTGATGTGTTTGTGAACTGTGGTTAATGGAAGCACAGAGTGACTGTCAGACAGTACGTAGTTATCAGTGATGATAGTGACCTGATTCTGATCCCTAGATTTGATCGCAGAGGAGTTAGATATCGTCCGACTGACTGAGCCATTGGTGACTGTGAGATAGATACTCATGCCTCCGCTTCTGCCGGGGTTGCCTCTGCTGGAGTCTCTTCTGCTGGAGTCTCTTCTGCTGGGGCTTCCTCTGCTGGGGCTTCTGCTGGAGCTTCCTCTGCTGGGGCTTCTGCTGGAGTCTCTTCTGCTGGAGTCTCTTCTGCTGCTGGAGCCTCTTCAGCAGGAGCTTCTGCTGGAGCTTCCTCTGCCGCTGGGGCCTCCTCTGCTGGTGCCTCCTCTGCTGCTGGGGCCTCCTCTGCAGGAGCCTCTTCTGAAGCTGCTTCTGCAGGAGCCTCCTCTGGAGCTGCTTCTGCTGGAGCTGCTTCTGCTGGAGCCTCCTCTGCTGGGGCCTCCCCTGCTGCATCTTCTGTTGTCTCTGCTGGCTTTGCCTCTTCTGCTGGAGCTGCTGCCTCAGGCTGTGACTCTGTGGTGTGAAGACTTTTTCTTGCCTTTGGGAGAGAAAAAGAAAGATTAGATCCCACCGCTGCCACCAGGTTTAGAAAGGAGGACCTTACACTCTCTTGTACTTGGAGCTAAACTGTACATGGAGCCTTGGTGCTCATAACTATGGAAAGAGAAAGTCCTATCTCTACTTCTATCGAGTGATACACTGTTGGCAACATCCATTTGATATAGTTGTTAGAGGGGAAGGTCAAATCTAAAGTTGATACCTGTTATTCAGAACATGACCAACAGTTCAAATATCAAAAGGCTGATCCTGTTCTTAGCATATGTGCTCTCATTACTTCTACTGTATGATGATTTGTTTTTATATGTTGTACATATATGCAAATGAATAAATGAAAAAAAAAACCAGCAAAGGCCTGGTTTAGGGTATCCTAGTTGGTTGTAGCTGCATTCGCCTTGCAGAAGGGATGTAAAATTAGGCTGCTGTTCCAGGAGCTACCTTGAGCACACTACAAGGGCCTTATTACTCAGATACATACTGGTTGTACTACAAGGTGAATTTACCTTGAAGCCCCTGAAGCCAGCCTGTATCTTCAGTGCAGCATCGGCCACCTCAGGGTCGTCCAGGTCAGGCATCTCCTCCTCCTCCTCCTCCTCCTCCACTGCCCCTCCCCCTGGGGGTGCAGCCGGCTGGGATGGAGCTTCTGTGGGGGGTTCACTTACACTGGGCTCTGATGGTTCTGGCAGGAGAGGAGCCAATATAGAAATGTCAGGTTACCAGACACCAATGTCAGGCACAATTTCTATCAATGCTAAACACACAAGGTGTGGTAATACAGTCCTTAATCCAAATTTAGCAAGTCAATGTCAAAGTTCTTAAGATGGTATCTCACTGCACTTGCGGCAGCACTGCTGGGTTTGAAAGATACTCAATTTTAAGAACGAATTTCGAAAAACGAGATAAAGAATTAATATTCTTACGTTTTGTGTATTTTTCCATTGGCTGTGATAGAGAAGACAGATGCTATGTACGGTAGTTATAGGTTTGTTCTGGCGGGGAAATTCTCCGATAGCCCTTTTTTTACAAGTACATGTACAATTAACATTGAACCACTGCTTAACGTCCTGTCCTAAGGACTGCAACCCTTTTAAGTAGCATGTATGTTGGGTCAGCAATAGCAGTCAGGATTCGAACTCCAACCTCTTGGTTCTGAAGTGAAAGGCAGAGTCACTAACCACTGGATTAATGCGCTACTAGATTTGTAGCCAAAACATAGCTTTTTAAACAGAAAAATACTATTATTACTATTGATATATAATTACATGTACAATTTGTTGTAATTCAAATTTACCTAGGTCTACTGTTACAGCCCTGGGCTCCCCTCTGTCTCTTAGGTCCCGCTGTCTGAGCTCTTCTACCGAGTGGTAGTCACCAGTTTCTCTGGCCTGCAAAAAAAAATCACAACGAAATGAACAAACTTGATTTTGACCTTGGAAACGCCAATGCCATTGTCAAGATTGACGCACAAATTAAGAAGGAAAAACATACACGGCATTGCATGGAGATTTTAAGGATTAGTATAATGTTACAGTTCGATCGTACCTTCAGGAGCCCTTCGAAATATTTGGCGGCAAACTCGGGGATGTTGTCCGGCTGCTCTCGTAGGACCTCCCGGCTCAAGTCCTCGAGGAGCGACTTGAAACCGGGCGGGACCGCTAACCGTACGGGGCCGTAGCTCACAGACATGTTTAACGTTATCGTTCTAGTCTTGATCGCCAAGCACCGGTTTGTGTTTGCTTATTTACCCCCCTTTTTGAGAAATATTTGTATAGGAGGACACTATGCACCTGTTGCTAGCGCAAACAGGTGGTTGTTTGGTCACGCAGGTGTCACTTCCGCATTCCCATGAGACCTCGGGCAAAAAATGGACGCTACCACTCGGACAGGGATGTTTACTTTTTAAAGATATTTATCATTCACAAAAGAGACAATGGATTGATTTGTTGCTCAAAATAAGAAAATAATAACATTTAATTTGTTGCTATCAGTATGGTTAAAAGGTTAAATTCCTTGCGTCAGGGAAATAGGCATTATATTAAAAATTATAATTGGATCATTATGACCTTTTCGTGATACCCAATGGTACGGAAGGGCACTTAGCAACGTGACGTCACCCAAACAAATTCAAAATGGCGGCGAGCCAGCATTGGTTTCAAGAACTTGGATGTTTTTGACGATTTCAGCGACTATTTAAAGGAATACGAAGCTTTTGAAGATCGCAACAGCCATGGCAACAGGTAGGGAAACATTTCATGTCACTGGATGTTGAGATTTTGTTTGGAGTTTCTATTTCGACTCTAGAAACGTGTTTTGAATGGAACATAATAGAGAAGTCAGGCCATGTTTTGACTCAACTCAGCGGGAGGGGCAAATATGATCTGAGTGAAAACATTGGCCGTTGAACATCGTGTTTACGTCTGACTTTTAAAAAAAGGACACAGTCCAAGCTTACGTGGTTACCACCAACGGTTAAACGACACAGACGTGATAGAAAATTGTTACTCCGTGAAATTGTAGGACTAGTGTTATTTTTTGTTCATTAAACAGGAAACGGGTTTTCAGTTCAGTTTGAGCAGACTGAGCTAAAGCGGACACACTACTTGACTTTTCAAGAACCCACTTACTAATGTATTTTCACCTGCTACAAGTATAGGGACTGGGTAAACACTGAAGAGAACTAGAGGACCCTTAACAAAAGTGATGACTTTCCACCTTCACTTGTGGTCGTTACAATGTTTTTGTTGAAACTGTTTGGTATACTGTGCCCCGATCATCCAATCAGATCGCTGTTGAAAACTGTTAAATGGCCCCAAAGAGTAATGCGGGTGGTCCCCAAAGGAACTAGCCTCTACCAGGCTGTGCGTGATGTTGAAAAATATGTGGAAATTGGTCCGAAAAATAACATGTCAGAGGAGTTAACTCTAAATGAAGAAATGTTCTTGGTGGCTTTATGTTCTTCATTTTCGCGGTGGCCACTTCACCACCGCCAACTCAAAACCACCACGATCATTTTTCCATAACCATTTGTCAGACTATGGCACTTACGGTAAAGTTAAAATCATAATGGACACTATATTTTCTGGCAACCACAAAATCAAACACCCATTTACAGTTATCATACTTGTACTACTGTAAATGCATTTAATTTTGCAGGGATTGAATTTCGCGGTAGCGGGAAAAAGGACTTTTACAGTAGTTTTAAGTTCGCGGTAGTACCATGTACTGTAGTCTCTAAGTGCCATAGAAAAATGTTCGCGGTAGTTTTCAATTCGCGGTGAAGCGGTCACGGCAAAAAACGCGAACATTAAACCACCACGAAAGATTCTGCATTTACAGTAATAGCCTGTCATTCTACATGTATTAAGTTGTTGACAATTTCTACTACTTTTGCAGCTACATATGGAGCCTGGTAGCGGTAACTGTTCTTCTTGGCCAACTAACTCCTCTGGCAGGTTATTTGTCTATTTAACCAATTTCCAACAAGTGTTTTTCCAGCAACATTACATTTGGCTAGAAGGCAACAAGTTTTGTAACATACATGTAGTGCATTTTCCAAATACTGCAATATGGCTTGGCAGCTTATCATAAAGCAACCTTATCAGTGACAGATGTCACAATCATTCTCATTCAAATGAATACAATCAGTGGATGACCCCCTTGTGATTTTCAATTATCTGAACCATTGCTGAGAGTAACATAAGATGATGCAAATTTATTCTTGTTTTGTGGTTTGTTCTGCTTTTTCCCAATTTGGTTTAAGACATGAATGACTCTTTCAATACAAAATGACAAACAAGTCCAATGCTATGAAAGTAAGTTAGCAAAAGGACAATATGGCAAGAAAATGTGCTATCTGCAACACTTGCCAATCTAGGTTCCTGTGACTGTGTAATAATTGAGGTAACACCCCTTTCCATTAGTTCTAATTGTTTCTTTTCAATGAAGCCACAGGAGGTTGCTCATTTTTTTAAAGTTTAATTACAAATTCGTCACAGTTTGGATATGCCCAAGTTTGCGCATTACTTTTGACAAAGAAATAAGGCCTTGGAAAAAAAAACCATGTTTCCTGTTTCCCTACCTACCCTAGAAAAACCTGCCAACCCTAGACTTTTTTGGGGTGAGCAGTGGATAGTTTTTTTTTTATTTTTTTTTGATAGTTTCCAGTTAGAATTTTTATTCAGTCTGTTTCCTATTGAAGTAAAACACTGCTTGTCCTATCTAACAAAGTATAAAATTTAATGTATCTATTATGCACAAAATTGACACTGAAAGACAAGTGTCCTCGTACATTTCAGTTTACTATGTTCAACTGTATATTTGTAAATATGTATCACTAGAGATTTGGCCAGCCTTAAAAAAATTAGAAGAAAAAAATCCCAACCTACCAACCCTAATTTTTTCAGGACTGAAACAGGAAACGCAACATTTTTTCCCCTGAATGTACGCAAATGAGGTTGACGAAACAAAACTCATTTGGTCTTGTTGCTGAAGGAATATCCTCCCACCCCTAACAGTTACTTAAATGCTTCAGAATAATTCCCTACAAGAGATGCTGCTTCCAGTTGGAACCTGGAATAAACTGACCATGGGGTGTGCCTCCTTCACTGCCCAACGTTCTCATATTTCCATATCACTTATCACATTAAGTGTTTTTCAGCCACTTTCCTTTCCATCATCTTTTGTTTCCAGATCCCCATGTGCAGATAATTTTCTGCTGGTAATCAGTTGTAATCAGTTGTCATGGTGATTTTCTGCTCCATTTGATAAACACACAAGAGGGGATTAATTATCATTTAAAGATGTTTATCCAGTTCTGTTTAGTGCTCAGATATGGCTGTAAGTGGTAGGAGTTTGTTGCTGATAAGGGTAAGAGCTGGTTATAAGATTGTGTATTTTTACAATTTGCTAACAGGGTTGGGAAAGTTTTGAAATATTCACTTTACTAGTAACCCATAAGGCAAATACCAGTACATAAAAAAATCTACTGGCCTGGACAAACTTTTCACTGTCCTGAAATTTGACATCCTTCTATGCGGGAAAAATATATCATATATTTGAATTCAACTTAATGTATTTACAAAATTTGAATAGAATTTTCTACATACAGTTAAAATTTTGTGTAGTTTATTTCCTTGATTTTCATTCTTCTGAAATTAGCATAAAAATGTGGTCGGAACACCTAATAGTATGTATATCCTCTTCAAAGGCTTTCCCACTACATGTAGTTAACTGTTGCTTTCAAATATTGTTCTGCTCTTTCTTATGGTATCTAAAAAAGTCATCTCACTGTCATGGCAGGGCATTTTTGTCGCGTGTTGGCTAAATGTTGACAGCATTCTGGTACATTTGTAGGGTTTTTGTATGATTCAAAACACAAACTATATAATGACTCTTCACTGTAGACTGACCGTGGCTTCTGCATTGTACAGTAGACAAATTACCTATGGCAAATTGTCTGAACTTGTACAAACAAAATTTTCAAAGTAATTGATTGCGGAGTGTTTTTTCAAGTTTGCAAAACAGTACCCTGTGTTGTGTTCGCTGTTTCTTCGATATTGAGTCAAAGTTTTCCCACGGGCAGCCAAACAGAGTAATTGCATTCTTGAAGCATGTTTAGATTGCAAGGTTGAAGGAGTGCCTTTGTGCTACCTGTGCATGCATGGTTAGACTGAAAGGTAAATGCAACTGCCAAGCCCTGAAGGAATTTGAGGCGAAGACATAATGATTAGAACAGTTACTGTATCTTTTTAAATCCCTTGTGTTTTGTATATAGAGCATACAAAGCATTTTACTCCACTGAGTTGCATACAAAATTGAACACCAGGCCTATTTTCTGAATGTAGTTTCAGTGACTATTCAAAGATCTATGTAGCAGTTGTAAGTGCACAATCTTTAAACTTGACTCCCATTGAAGCGATGTCTTGTATCATACACAAGAAAGATCTTTAAGGTCTTAAACCTCAGTCACGCAACTTTTTGACATTTGACATTGAAGAAAAGGCCTTGAAGAGAGTGCTACTGAACAGCAATATGCCATGACTGTGTTTAGATTTAACCTTTAGTCTAAACATTGCTCTTTGTAAGAGGGCCAAAATCATCACCGGAACGCGGTTCAAACTCCGCTACGTCCACAAGACAAACATTCGCTCCGCCCGCTTAAGACAAATAGTACATAGTGTACTATCAGTGGGAGTCTACGGACGCTAGGGTTACGGCAAATTTGTTCAACTCTGGGAGAGCAGTGGTGGTCGGGGATTCAGCGTCATGGCAAGGGTACCAGTGTTTGAGGATATCAGGGCGTCATACTACGGTAATCTAGAAGATTAAAAATCTTGCCAGCTCTATCTGTTGTTGTTTTGAAACAGCTTAGGCTCGTAGAGAGAATTAATTACTTTTAGATCGTCAGTAAGCGCTCTGTTGTCTTGTACTTATGGCAAAGAACAAATACAACACTTAAGTTTAGCAGAGTAAACATTTAGCAGTGCAGGTGCTCCATTAAGTGTAAGTGTGGATGTTACTAACTCTGTGGAAATGATTTCTATTTTGTGGAGGACTTAGGTCATACTAAAAGTAATTTATTTTCTTGCTTGTCAGATATTTTATAGGTAAAAATTAAATGTAGTAAGCAAATTATCAGGATGAAAACACAGCGAAGGGAGGAAAATTTGTATCTACATTTTATGATCCCAACCTTGAATCTGTGTGTACTGTACCAAGGTAGAGACATTTCAGTCAGACTATGTATTTACTATAGAAATAATTTTGATATTCTAGTTATAAGTGTACAGCGTGTTAAGCGGACCTGCCTCTGGAACTAGAAGCTGTGATCAAGTTTGAAACGTTACCAGAAAGGATCACAGTCGCAAAGTTAAGCCATGGTCTACTGCACATTGTGCGTGTTGAAAAGAGCTAATTAGAATTCCCCCCCTACAAATAGTACAATGAACCTTAATACTGTACATGGTATCTGACTTCTCTGTCACAACCAGTGTATAAGAGTAGCCCTTTGGTGTCAGTCTAGCTCGTTCCAAATCACTTTGGAATTCACTTTTTCCTTCAAAATTAAAAATTGTAGTTCAGTATCATTTTCTTTTTTACATCCGAGAACCAACAGATAAAATTTGTGTGGGTATATCATGAAATACCTTCAGAGTCAAGGTAGTAGCACTTACGTTTTCAATACACTGACAGGTAGCAAAAATACTACCAGTACCACATGCCACCCTCTCATTCATGGCAGCTATGATAAAAGAGTCTAATGTAGCACCTTATGTATGTGCTGCTCGCTTTTTTAGAACATTTATCACTTTTCTTGAAAGCTATTAGCACCCCCAACGTGCTAGTGAACATTCAGCTGCCATATTTTATGTTACTGGTTGCCCTTTTGGATGTGAGTGAACATTTGAAAGGCAGCTTTCTGGCAATGTGTGTTCAACGTCTAAAGGTCTTGTTTGTAGTGCCAGTTTTTATGGATTCATACATCGTTCAGTGAATGTGTCGTGGTAAAGTTTGACCAGAAATTGATTGTTTTCCACTAGTACTTCTTTCTTGTAAATGCTAGCTATGTTTGTACATGTATCCATTTTAACAAGTACATGTACATACATGTAATATATATATGTAAGGGTGATGTTTTTCCGTAGCTTCAATGCGGAATGGCAGTTCGGTCTCAGATACATCTGCTGATTTTGAGTTGAGATGAGATGAGTTTATTTGGATTGTTGCTAATCCAACTAAAACCTTAAAATGTGCTTTTGGCCACACGTACAACGATACGAATACAGATGCTAGATCTACTGTCAGTGTATACTTATACATGCTAGATATAGATCTATACTAATACCTGTCGACTTATTCTCCATTTGTCCGCAGATCTGCACGGAACCGAGCAGATGTACAACAGGATCATCGGCCCCAGAACCAACGCTCTCAGTGTCGACCAACACAAGAGCCGACATGGCATCCGGCTGCGCAGTATGAGCTTTCCCAGAAAAAACAGACGAGGTTTACGATCTCCGTCCTCCCCCGCGCTCTCCATGACAACGCCCATGGCGACGCAACTCGTTCCCATGGTAACGTCATCGTCCACGTTGCTACAACGGGAAAAGTCGTTTCCCGGGCCGACCCGTAGTGGAATGGCTCCCACGCCAACCTCAAGAGCCGACACCCCTGAGCCGGAAATCGTAGAAGAAGTGTTTCCGATACAGTACCCGTTACTACATGACGAGATGAACAGACAACGTGCAATCGCCGCTCAGAGCTTCAGCGCGGGACTCAAGATCAAACAGGTCCCGCTACCGCAGCTGTACAAACAGGAGAAGGACCAACCACGATCCAGAACGCCGTCTGCGAGGGGCGTACGCACCGTACCCGTTTATAAGGACAGGGAGGTGAGAAATGCCTTTCAGTTTGGGGGATTTAATTCTGTGAGAGGGGAAAAATATGGTGCTTTTTTATTGCAGTTGAAATTAGGGGGTAGGTTGGCAGAAGATGGATTTATTTTCTGGCTGGTTTTGAGTTTGCAGTGAAGAGGTACATGTACCTTGAAAACAACGTTGTTGAACTACCATAAAAATGTAAACATTTACAGTAGTCTTTATTAGCAGTTATTAATCTTTAAGATTATTAATCTTTTTAACGTATGAGGGGTACAGTAATTCAAGGATCATCATTGTAGGGTTTCTGGAAAAGGTGGCCTAGGCTAGTGGCATAGGCCGACTCATTGGGCTACTGTTCCTGGGACCCAGGCTATCAGGGTTTGGTAGCCCACTGAGGTAGCCCACCCCACTAGCCCAGCCCACCTATTCAGAGAACCCATATTTGTTAAGTGTTGACGATGGCTTCTGTTTTTTGTCCCTATCAGACGCCAAGTCCCGCGCCCCAGGCCACGACCTCGCGTCTGTACCTGCGGGACACTCGCTCCCCCATCAGGAACATGAGTGAACAGCAGCGGAGACTACAGGACGAGGAGAAGGCCAGGATGAGGACCAAGGTCATGAAGAGAACAGCAGAGGTACAGCTTGATAGTCCAACTGAGCTTATACATATATCTCATGGATCAAAATTGAACGTGATTTCCAAAACACGTCCAACCCCGGTCTTTGTCATGGAATGAGCAATTGACCCTGCTTCTGTAAGCAGTGGATCATAAGTTGCAGAAAGTCTATGGCACCCCCTATCTCAGTTGAGAGATGGTTTAGAGCCCAAATGTAGATGGCATCTGTTATTCCCCTTGCAAAAAAAGTCTGATTCTGTGTGATGTATTACCGTATATTCTCGAATAAAGTACGCACCCCTGATTTTGGACAAGTCTTAGACAAATCTTTGGGACTGAAAGGTAAAATGGAAAAACTCAAATAAAGTACGCACCCCTTCTCCACCAATTTTGAAAAGACCTTGAACTGGATAAATTCAAATTTATGATGTTTTCCCCAGGTTATTTTGCATGAAATAACCTGCATTTACACTGTCATTGTCTCTATAAACTTGTGAATTGCCTACTGCAAATTATAAAAATCACTGTGAACTGGTAGAAAACCAGTTGTACAAGTCAAAGTCACTAACTCAAAAGGATTGTATGCAAATGCCAATCTTATGTAAATCATGTTAAGACAATTTCTTTGTTTCATGTTTAGACAACAACAAGACAACAACAATGTGTATGTTTTGAAACATTACTAGAAGTGTAGAGTAGAAGAAGTGTTATTTTGCTTTACCTTGCTTTATTTTAGGCTTTTTTTTACCATTTCTCTGTGCAGTAACCTCAAATAAAGTACGCACCACAACTTTGGCAACAATTTGTAGCACCTTTTCAATTTTGAAAAGTTAAAAAAGTGCGTACTTTATTCGAGAATATACGGTATATCAAATCCAACAATTGTATATGGATAGCTACCCAACAACATTGACAGTTACATTGTATTGCAATAACATTTATCAAAATGCCTTAGTTGAATCTATAAACAAAAAAGTCTTTGGACTGAGACAACACGTTAGAGTCAAACCTCTTAACATAAGGACCGTCATCATCCGGGCGTGCTGGTTGCACGGATGGCCATGACTCTCTTCCTCCATCCTTCCCTATCCTCCATAGCCTTGGGGTGATCTTCAGCCATGCAGCCAGTATCTTCAGAAAGTTGATGTAGATATGTTATGCTTGGCCATAATGTGTCCAGAATCCAAGCAACAAGAATCCTGTGTATTTTGACCACCGGTGTCTACATAAACCAAATTTTATTGGTCCTTGGTCTTCTTGGGCAAGTTTGGCAGACACAAAACTCAAAGATTGAATGGTTTAAGGACTAACTCTGTGTCCTCCTGTCCAGATCGTGTCCCACCGAGTGGACCGGATGTACTACATGATGGGGTCCAACGTCCCGCTGCTGTACCGGTACCAGGTGGACGATGACGAGCTGAACCGCCTGCGGGAACTGTCGCAGGCACGGTCCAGTACCTCGCACTACGGCAGGGGACTCAGGTACGCCAGCTTTGGTGTTGATATAGGGTTTGATAACTGTCCCAGGCACGGTCCAGTACCTCGCACTACGGCAGGGGACTCAGGTACGCCAGCTTTGATGTTGATATAGGGTTTGATAACTGTCCCAGGCACGGTCCAGTACCTCGCACTACGGCAGGGGACTCAGGTACGCTAGCTTTGGTGTTGATATAGGGTTTGATAACTGTCCCAGGCACGGTCCAGTACCTCGCACTACGGCAGGGGACTCAGGTACGCTAGCTTTGGTGTTGATATAGGGTCTGATAACTGTCCCAGGCACGGTCCAGTACCTCGCACTACGGCAGGGGACTCAGGTATGCCAGCTTTGGTGTTGATATACTAGGTTGCAAAGTTCCAAAGTTTCAATAACCTCAAAACGTCTGCACGTAAAAGAACCCATCACACTTATCTAAAAGAGCAGGGTTGGTGCTTGGTAAAAAAACACCTTGCCATGCATTTGCACCAATAGCCCAAATATTCTATCCAAAGTCCCTATTTTTTTATCTAGTGGTTCCATTCTATTTCATTTCATCTTATTTTGGCCCTGTCCTTTGTGCTGAAACAGAAACAGGACTGCGTGGGAAGAAGCTACTACCATCTTTATGGAAAGATTATTTCTGTATCTGTCACTATCTAGCACTAGTTCACCTTTATCCGCAGGGTTACCTATATCCGTTGTTTTTAAACACATGGATTTTAGGGATACTAAGTCGACGGAAAGAGGTTTTTCAATCTGCAAAGTTGGGAATATATTTCAATTTCAAACAATGAACTGTTAGTTGACTTGGTATCCCCGCGTAGTACCCTGCTCTTAAACACAACGGATAAAGGTTACCCGACGTATAAAGGTGAACTAGCGTTATATAGCCAGTATAACTGCCCTTTGGCGTAACACAACAGCTTCAGCATAACACACCAGCTGTTTGTTAGGATTCTTCTTTCTAATATGGCTTGTACTTTATGTGTTCCTATTTACTTAAATCGCAGCTCCTTTGAATATTGAATGGATTTTAGACAGCTTCTAGTATTATTATTACTGGTCAGGCCATGTTCATTCGGTAATCATGGATGAAATCCTCTGGGAACCCCAAAACTGAATTGTAAGTAAGTGAAAAAAAAGTTTGGCAAAGAAAAATTGCCTTCATTGTGAAATCTGTTAGTAAGTGGTCAGGAAGATAGAACAAATGACTAAACAAGATTGAACAAAATATAAATGCACAGAGTACGGTATACCCAATAATATGTTGATGTTTATTTTTGTTCTTTCACATCAAATTCTTATTCTTTGACTGTGAAGTTAACTTAAGCATCCTTCGGCATTGGATTAGTACAAGTCATTTATATTAATAGTACCTGATACGACATTGATATTCCTTGCAACTTACAGCATAACTCTTAATTAGTAATACTCATTTTGCAGCTGCTTTGTATGACAGTGTGGTCAAAATCTTTTTTTATCTGGAAACAATAAAAATTGATGTGCAGATGTCATTGATATAATTGAAACAACATGGCCTTATTGGAACAGAGGGTAATATAAAAGTCCCCAGTTGAGTAGTCCAGTACCTTTTAAAAGTTAAATTAGACTTGATTAAAAGTGTCCCAGAACCAAAAGGGGTTTATTTTCAAAATCAGCTTTGATTTTCCTTTAGGTGTTTAGGAAATATGTAAACCCAATTCATGGGGCTTTTAAGCGAAAGGAATTATCAAAAAATAAGTTTTTATTTTGTGTGTTAGCAAGTACAGGTTTGTAGGCACCCAGGCTTGGACCATAGACCCGCTTCTACCTCGCATAGGCTCATGCGAGGAGATAGCACTGCACGCCGCAAAGCTGCAAGCACAGACAGAAATGCAGGAGTTAGTATACGTACAGGCCAAAGAACAGGCATACAGGCCAGGGATACAGGCACATACAGAGATAAAGGCACAGGCAGACAGGCCAGCAAGACAAGTCCAGGCAGGATGCTCAAGAATAGACATACTTGTACAAATAGACTGGTTGAGTGCGGAGTCGAGTGGAAAGATAGACAGCGAGGGAGGTCAAGAGCCAGAATTCGAACCCTTCAGCAGAAAATTAAAAGAGACTTCAGCACAGCCAGGCAGAAAGCATGCTAAAAGTGCTGATTGGCAACAAAGAAAGACATTCTTGGGTTCCAGGTCACATGTTCAGGCGCTAGGGCAGACAGAGAAACAAGCTAAGTATTTCCCTCAATGTAGACTCAAGCTTGGAG
Organism: Branchiostoma floridae; assembly: GCF_000003815.2. Classification (NCBI taxonomy): domain Eukaryota; kingdom Metazoa; phylum Chordata; class Leptocardii; order Amphioxiformes; family Branchiostomatidae; genus Branchiostoma; species Branchiostoma floridae. The sequence continues at coordinate 23,199,644 of NC_049984.1, read as the reverse complement.
CGTACCCAGGCATGGACCTAACCATTGTGGGAAAGGGGAGGTTTTTCTCATCAGATACTGGAATCTACATGTACCAAGAGAGGCCAAAGGGGGAATGATAGCCTGTTTGCGGTCATTGTAATATTTTGACTTAAATGTTGTCCCCTCGTTTACATTTCAAAGACCTTTCAAATTGCCTTTTTCAAAAGACACAATTCCTGAGATTTTTATTCAATTTTCTTTTTTGTGTGAAACAACTGCTTCCCCCCTTTTCTAAGTATTCTGTTAGGCCTGCAACAATGTTAACTGTTAATATGTTTGTGTGCATAGACACTCAATTTGGTAAACATAGTTGGTTTGGTTTCTGTTAGCACTATTCCGTTGTAGTCAGAAGGGATTTACTTTGTGTTGTTTTTATAACACTCTCCACTGATAGTATTATGTGATGACACCTAATAACTACATTTTGTACGTACAGCTGTTTCAGGAAAGATAAAAATGCAGTTGTACACTCTCTTTATCCTGGCTTTTCTTACACGGCACGAAAAACGGTATTTAAGGATGCTGAAACCATGCGTAATGTTGACGTATTTTCCTCCTTTACGGATCTATACACCACTTATACGAGTACGTAAATATTGCCTTTAAGTGGTCTTTCTGTAGGTCCGTGTTAGTCCTTATTTTCCGGTTTTCCCGTTGTCTTTCAGCAGCTTAAAGATGTCGTAAATGATTTTTAAAACCCCCTTAAAACTTGTTTAAAGTTCACGTTTATTTGATCTAAAGCCTCTTTACGTCTCATATACAATTGCATTAAGTGGATTATAACGTGTGTTTTAGTGCCTTTTCAGCAGCTTAAAGTTGCCATAAATACTTATTAAAACGCCCTTAAGACATGTTTAAACTTCACGTTTATTTGATCTAAAGCCTGTTTACGTCTCATATACGTGTGCATTAAGAGGATTATAACGTGTGTTTAGGTGCCTTTTCAGCAGTTTAAAGTTGCCATAAATATCTATTAAAACGCCCTTAAGACATGTTTAAACTTCACGTATATTTGATCTAAAGCCTATTTACGTCTCATATACGTGTGCATTAAGTGGATTATAACGTGTGTTTAGGTGCCTTTTCAGCAGCTTAAATTTGCCATAAATACCTATTATAACGCCCTTAAGACTTGTTTAAACTTCACGTTTATTTGATCTAAAGACTGTTTACGTCTCATATACGTGTGCATTAAGTGGATTATAACGTGTGTTTAGGTGCCTTTTCAGCAGCTTAAATTTGCCATAAATACCTATTATAACGCCCTTAAGACTTGTTTAAACTTCACGTTTATTTGATCTAAAGCCTATGTACGTCTCATATACGTGTGAATTAAGAGGATTTAATGTGTCTATATTTTTCTTTTTAGCAGCTTAAAGTTGTCATAAATACGTACTAAAGCACCCTTAAGGCATGTTTAAAGTTCCCTCTGTACGTCTCATATACGTGTGCATTAAGTTGATTATAACGTGTGGATAAGTGCCATTTTAGGAGAATAATCATTAGCACATTTCAAAGCAAGAAAATATAATGGATGAAACTTTGAAATTTTATTGAATTACGAGAAAATATTACATGGAAAAGTAAAAAAAAAACCTACAGCCTACTAGGTATTTGTGGCCTTTCATTCTGATGTAGTCGGCAGTTGAAACAATCACAACGGTTGCGCAATTCCGTGCAGCAGTCCACAGTCCCATTTCCAGTGTCGGGTGAAGCGTCTCGGCGTAAGTTAAAAAGAACACACATGTACAGTTCCATCTGGTCACCACAGGAATAAGAATCCGGTAAGATCTAGAGTAGTGGCCGATATGACTCGTGCTGTTGGATGGTCCTGGATTCTGTGAACGCGAAACATGTTCAGCTTGCAGTGTCGGCTTCTATTAATCCGGATGGTACAAGGGCCGTGATTTCCATTCTGTGTCGATTTCCAACAACAACAGCTTTTACAGAATGATAGCCACCTCGTATCTTTGAGTCAAATTCCGTCACCGGGGGTCCTAGGCGGTAAAAGCGGTGTCGCGGCCACAACTTGCGGGCTAGAACAGGCCCAAACTTTCTTCAATACTTCTCTTAAAAAATGAACGCCTGGAAAATAACCGCTCCTTGTCGTACGTATGGCCCGTAAATTTGAACCCCCCACTCTTTTCTGCCATTGGATACATCCTATCACATGACACAGCTGTGCCACAGACGGACCAAGGAAGTTCAACCTCCTTGGACGGACGGAGGCGTGCGCCCCATGGCGAGTACGAAATAACGCTGAATAAATTTACATCTTGCCTGCCCACGCATATCACCATAATTAACCCAAACAAACACGAGCAACACGAGAAGACACCGCCTGTGTGCACAAACTGTTCTTTCTCGACGCTTGCTTGTAGATAAAGAAATAAACATATTTCGTACATCTACCTGTAGTAAGAACTGCTTGCCGTTTTATAGAGAAAACACAACTCACTGCACAAAACGCTATACCTACTGCATCCTTATTCTTCAAGCAGAGGTTGAGTCGCGGAGATATTCATAGCAGTAGTCGGGATTTCTACCGTCTCTTAGCTCGAGTGTCAACTTGCCACAAAGAAAACAGGCGGCCTCACCCTGATTTAGACCCTGGAATTTCAGAACATATATGCGGTATAAAATAAAAAGGAAAGGGTCTCCTCCTGTTCGCAGAAACTGCGCTTCAAACATGCCGTATGTTCAGCAGAAAAAGGCAACGTTTCATAAAACCTTTGAGACGGTATTAGCCAATAGATAAAACGGGGGTAGTGCCCCCAAGTTTGCTTAAGATACGCGGATTCAAAGATTAAACATGTCGTATGTTCAACAGAAATACGCAACATTTCATATACGTCTTGGCAACATATAAGCTAAACGGGGGAGGTCTCCCCTAGTTCGCTTAAACTGCGCGGATTCAAAGATTAACCATGTCGTATGTTCAACAGAAATACGCAACATTTCATATACGTTTTGGCAACATATAAGCTAAACGGGGGAGGTCTCCCCTAGTTCGCTTAAACTGCGCGGATTCAAAGAGGCCGCCTGTTTTCTTTGTGGCATGTTGTATGTTTTACAGAAATACGCAACATTTCATATACGTCTTGACAACATAAAAGCTAAACGGGGGAAGTCTCCCCTAGTTCGCTTAAACTGCGCGGATTTAAAGATTAAACATGTCGTATGTTCAACAGAAATAGGCAACATTTCATATACGTCTTGGCAACATATAAGCTAAACAAGGGAGATCTCCCCTAGTTTGCTTAAACTGCGCGGATTCAAAGATTAAACATGTCGTATGTTTTACAGAAATACGCAACATTTCATATACGTCAAGTTTTGGCAACATATAAGCTAAACGGGGGAGGTCTCCCCTAGTTCGCTTAAACTGCGCGGATTCAAAGATTAAACATGTCGTATGTTCAACAGAAATACGCAACATTTCATATACGTTTTGGCAGCATATAAGCTAAACGGGGGAGGTCTCCCCTAGTTCGCTTAAACTGCGCGGATTCAAAGATTAAACATGTTGTATGTTTTACAGAAATACGCAACATTTCATATACGTCTTGACAACATATAAGCTAAACGGGGGTGGTCTCCCGAGGATTCAAAGATTAAACTTGTTGTATGTTTTACAGAAATACGCAACATTTCATATACGTTTTGGCAGCATATAAGCTAAACAAGGGAGGTCTCCCCTAGTTCGCTTAAACTGCGCGGATTCAAAGATTAAACATGTCGTATGTTCAAAAGAAATACGCAACATTTCATATACGTTTTGGCAACATATAAGCTAAACGGGGGAGGTCTCCCCTAGTTCGCTTAAACTGCGCGGATTCAAAGAATAAACATGTCGTATGTTCAAATGAAATACGCAACATTTCATATACGTCTTGGCAAATATATTAACGGGGGAGGTCTTCCCTTCTTTGCGTAAATGACGGTTCGAAATAAATTATATATATAACATCCTTCGGTCAATATTGACCATGGTATCCGCAACATTTCATATAACGTAAAATAGCGCATATAAGCTAACCGTGAGAGGTTCTCCCCTGTTCGAATTAAACCTTGTGCACAGAAAGTTTGAATACGTCAAACGCTTTCGGAATAGCTAAAAAACACAGAAGATTATTGTATTTGACTTTGTATTGTATTGTATTTGTATTTGCTGAGGTATAAACATAACATTTTGTACCAGAAAGCGCAATAATTTTCAGTTTTGACTGTAAATCTTGCCACTGTTATAAAACAGATGACGCAATGTTTTATCTAACACCAGACAAAGGATTATTACATTTGACTTAGCCGGTTAACATGTATTTTGTAACAGATCTAGAGAAACGGTATTTGTCCGTTTTGACAGAAAATATTTTTGAGACATTTAAGTTGTCTTTTCGGCATACTAAAATACATGTAAAATTCACGCAAAGAAACACAACAGATTAAGTTAGATTTACAAACGCTGAAATCTTCCGTAAATGCCAAATGTATGTTTCCGATGCCTTTGATAGATCTTAAAATCTGCTGAAATATTTCTCCGCCTTTAAGGGCTTTATACGTATCTCTGAAACTTTGCTTAAAAAGTTGTTTTCGTGCTGTGTTACTTACAAGCTAGCAACTTTAAATTTACACTACATGTATAAGTATGTGTAATTTCCACCTGAAGGCTTGTTGGATTGCACAGTCAGCACTAATAGAAATATAGAAGAGATGAAAATTTTGTCTACTTTTGTAGTATCAAATCAGTAATTGCTAGTACTAGTAGCATTTTAGAATTTTAGAACTGTCAACTTGACAGTTAATGACAGTAAGAGATCAGTAATAAGTACTCATAGAACTTGTCAGTAATATCACAGGACTGACAGTAAAGCTGATTTACTGAAATGTTACTGAAAGGCAACTGTCAGTACCTCTTGATGGTAAGATTTCTAAGGGTAATGAATTCTGGCAGAATTTGAAAGAACAAATGAAAGAATCAAAAGATTTGCTGACAGTGTAGAGAGACAATTGGAGGCTAGGTTGTCATCATGAGAAAAGTCAGCCAAGGTGAGAAAAACGAAAAAAGAATATTGCCCTCTTTTTTAAAGCTTTTATATCGTGGTGTACTTAGCTTTCTGATACAGTTGATTTTCATTTCCTGCAAAGATATTATAACATATTATCATCAGAATTGCTTAGGAAAAGAGGAGTTTTAGAATTTGCAAATTTCTTGCAATATTTTCTGATTTGTTGATTTATTTTCTTAACAGCAGTGGAATGGGAAAATATAAGCAGTGGTCCCCGGAAATGGCACCACAAGACTACCAAGCTCCCCCCGACAACCTGCCTGGTGCGGCCACTATCCCTATCATCAGGCACGAAGCAGAAGGGAGTAGTGAGCAGTTAAACAGCACCAAGAAACATCCCAGTCCTGTGAGCAGTAGAGGTAAGCTGACCGTCCCCTGTTTTACAATGGAATGTGCTAAGTTAACTGAGGTGTGGATAAAGGACTGTACTAATTAGAAAGTTCACAAGGGGGTTGGCTGCCCAGTTTAAGCTTTGTTTCAACACAAGAAAAGGAACTCACCATACCTTTTTGGTCAATGTACCCACACTGAACCGTGTCGGTGGCAGGTTTCGTCTTCCTGCCATCTACGATTCACTCCTGATGTCATCATTCTACTTCTAACTTCCGGAACGTCAACATCAGACATCTGACGAAGGTTGATGAAAATTGACCGAAAATTTACTTGTGTTGGAACAGGGTTCTAGCCAGCATCCGTCCTTCCGTCCTTTGACGGAATTTTGCCCACTCTGTCCTATATGGTGGACAAAAATCAAAATGTTGCCATTGAACAATTTTAGCAGAGTCTACAAGCAAAATTTGCCCCTCAAAATGTGGGAAAAAGGGTCCTTATTAAAAAATTTTCCAGGGGAAACATGCTAACGCCCCCCCCCCCCCAAGGATTGTCACGCTTTCTGCACTCGAAGGATTTCCAAATTCAAAATCCTGATGATGATGATGATGACTTTATTGAAAATTCGCAGTGGGACCACTGAATTGCATTCAATTTACATTTGAAACACACAATAACAAGAGCCAAATATTACACATTACTAGGACTAAGTACTATATACATACATACATAGGTTAAAATTTCATTTGGACGATTGTCTGATAACAGAGGAGTATTATTATAGTGAGGTGGATATGATAATGACTAATGCTGTAATTATGGACCGGATGCATTGAGCAGGTTGCTCATAATACGGAATTTGTGAAATGCTATATTGGTTTGTTCGGGACCTATGACTGTTAAGTTTGTGGCTGTTTCTAGTGGCTCGTCCCGAGATCTGGAACCTAGTCGCAGGCAGCCATTCTCTGAATTCCGAGTTCAGCAATGTCCTTGCAAATTTGAGACAGAGCTGCTCTCTTCTCTCTGCTAGGGTTACAAGTCCGAGGGTTTGCAGTGCGGGAAGGTAGCCTGTGTAGGCGTTGCCTAAGATGATGCGGCACGCTCGCTTCTGTATTCTCTCCAGTGTATCCGATTGGGTGTATCCGTCCTGGAGACGGAAAAAAAATTCAGGCTGGCTAGAACACTGGTTGGAACAAAGTTTAAACTGTACAACTAAATATGACTTGTTTTTCCTGTAGCCTCTCCCACAGCAGAGCACCAGCAGATGCACAGTATCCACATCCAGGTGGAGAGACTCAGTCTGAAGGACGGGTCCGTGCAGGACGGGCCCGCCAGTCTCAACGTCGAGGTCAACAGCTCCCCCGGGGGGACGGAGAAGAACCCCTCTGCAGCGGGGGGCGGGGAAAGGGGGCAACAGGATGACATTGGCAGTGAGTACATTTCTCTTCTCTTAAGGGGTTTTAAGATGTCTTCATTTTGCACTATTCTCAGCACAGTAAACATGGAGTTATATGTAGTACTCAGATAGCAGATTCTCATGAGGGTCTGCATGCTCTTTTACGTAAGGCGTAGGCAGCCTATTTTTATTTCCCGTAATTCATAGGGAAAACCATTTTATCTAGTACGTCATTAATAGCAAGGCGACCAAATTTAGCGTAATTGCCTTCCATGCTTTAGTATAATACGTAGGGGGTCCTTCTGAATTCAGCGTAAATCGTTGTTGGAACCCCCCATGCAGACCCTCTCTCATTAGATGGTATTTGCGTTTCCTGTCAGTCGAACAAGCATAACTATCCACTTGCTGGCTTGTCTCAGTCAATTTAAACTTGCTTACAATTTACATACAAACTTTAGGTTTAGAATTTATGCTTTCTGCTAAAAAGTTTGCTTGTTCTACTGGCTAAGTAAGCACCTGATTTTGACAGGTGTCAATTACTGTCAGCTCCCAATAACAGCTAGAACAGCCATCAGTTAGTTGAATCAAAGTCTTTTTGGTGTATACAGTGATGACCATCTCCATTTCTACAACTCTTAGGCCACACAGTTGTCCAAGCAGTACAAGTGGGGGCTAGTACCAGTGGAAACAACCATGCATTCATACAATAGACCAATCCCATAACTCACCTATAAATAAAAGCAGAAAAATGCAAATGCCAATGTAGCTGCTCTCTCATTGGTTGAACTACAAATTGCTGTGCTATCATTGGTTGAATTGCTAATTGTGATGGACAGTCAAGATAAGTGTATTATTTGCAGGTGCTGCAGAGTCTGTAGCCCTGCCAGGTGAGGAAGAAGAAGAAACATCAGGTGTTCCTACAGAAGAGGTGTCAGCCTGGCACAGGGCGGGGGATGGGGAGGGGTCAGAGGTCGAGCAGGAAGAGGTAAGCCTCAACCAATTAATGATTAACGTTTCAGAAAAGATTCTTGTCATCTTTCATTGTTTGATCATTGTGCTAAATTGTAATTGTAATAAATGACAAAGCTCTTTGTTCTCAACCAAGGATTTACATACAGTTAAATCATATTACATGTACCGCTAATTCACCTTTATCCGTGGGGTAACCTTATCAGTTGTTTTTACCCCATGGATAAAGGTGAACTAGCTTTAAGACTTGTAATGATTGACAAAGCTCTTTGTTTACAACCAAGGATTTACATTGTCATCTTCTTCATTGTATGAATGACTGGTTCACTTTGCACTACAGCTATAGGTTTCACTGCTGAGCAGTATTTACTTAACGTTTGGAACCATACTATCTGTTTAACAGTGCAGACCTCAGTTCTTCTAGATCTGCAACCGGGGTCCATGGTAGTGCGTGGCAAAAAAGTTTCAGTTTACAGTTCTCATTCACTGATGGGGTGTGCCCCTTTATTGTTGCTTGACACTATCTGTGTATGTGACAATGCTTTATGTTTTGGGCTGACACCTACAGCGGCGCTCCCGAAATACGCGTCAACTTGCGCGAAACGTCCTCCGAAATTTTGCAGTGCGTTACGCATTCTTTCGCAGCGCGTTCCGCGAAATTTCGCAAGACGTTGCGCAGTCTTTCGCAGTGCGTTCTGCGAAATTTCGCAAGGCATTCTGCGAAGTTACGCAGCGAGTTTCGCGAAAAGCAGGAGCCTAACGCAAATTCCTACTGCGTAATTCTGCGAAACTTCCGTAGAAACACGCCGCATTCATATGCAGACCGCCCGCGAGGTGGGCGGAGAAATATCACGGTTTGTTTACCTTTCCTTTGAAGCCGGCGCGCCAAAGGCAAAGTACATATACGAGTACATGTACATACCGGACGGGGTAGTCGCTTCTCACAAATCTACTAGCCTCTACCTTTTGTTGTCATGTACCAAATTCAATGAAAGTCACACAAAATGAACAAAAATGCTATTAGTAATACTGCTATAAAATAACCACAGGCCTGTGTCCTTGGTAAAGTTACGAAAATACAACGTAAAAATGTACTTTTGGTTTGCAATGCCACCCTATTCATGATTAGCCACGCCGTCATGGTGACAAATTTTGTGCCTTAGAACTTTCCTATCTTGTCAATATCTGCGTACCAACATGTGTCAGTATTTTCCTCATATTTTACCACATAAAAGTTACGGGAAAGTTTTTTTTTTCTTTTTTTTTTTCTTCCATAATTTGGAACGCTCTGAGAAACAGCCGGGGAGACTTCTATATTCGGCTATCCTCGTTTCACATTCGGCGGGGGGTGATTCGCTTCATCTCGGCAAGGAGGTTGAAAAAGGAATCGTCGTCAGCAAATGGTGTGCTTGGAGTTCTCACGAGATAAAACGATCTTCGTTGACAATTTTCGGTGTGCTTACATTTACAAGGAGGAAAGACGACGGGGGCACTTCCGTGTAAAGACGTCAAAATTAGCGTGCGAAAAACACTGTCTCACAATCACATTCTGCTTGGTGCACCGTGATTTTTTTATTCCCACTTCGCTGCCTGAAATTTTGCAGTGAGAACGACCCTTTACCCCACGACTAAAACCTGTATAGTAGCAAGTTTTCGAATTGAGAACTACAATTTGTAGAGGACGCACGTAACCCGATCCGCATGGGAAATGCCGCTATTTGTGCCGTTACCATGGCAGCAGCTATGGCGGCAGTCTTCAGATGTACGTCTTGGACAGGGCGTGCCCGATTACACTCAAGATCCAATCAACTTGTCACCAATCACAGCCAACAGCGGCGACAAAAAAAAGGCGGTAACATTTGACATACAGATTTTTGGTTCGGTTGTTCGTATTTACATTTTGTCAGTTGCAGTTTAAACTGATACTAAGTACATGACGGCACCAAGATGACAAAAGGTGGAGTTTCTTCATACACCTGCACATATTAGTGATGTACCTACCGTATTTCCAACATTTTGAAAAGATGATGGTCGATCGGGTTTTAAACGCTATATGTTGGGATATGATGTAGTATACATTTGTTGATGTTTATATTATCAGCATTGCATTAGACTGGTCTGGTTTTAAATCTCACCACCAATAATTCTGAGACGCACCTAGTCCGATAGTGTCTAATTGATAAACGACTCGTTTAAATTAGGGCTAGATCGTCACCGCTGCTAACAGCGTCCTTATTTTTCAAGCGGTATATTTTTTTGCTTTTGTACTCATTCATACAATCCCCGCTCAACAGTCTTGCAGCATGAATTGGAAATACACAATTTCTCAAATATATGGACGAACTCTTTATTATTATTTCAACATTTTAAAACCAAGAGCTTATGATAGTTATTGCCTTATATCTGTATAAGTTGTCAAACCAAGACGTCAGAAGCTAGGATCGTTGCAAGGTTGAATGTGTTCCTTGCAGTAAGGTTGCGTCGGTTGTCCGACCAGGAGCGGCCGACAGTGATGTTCCGACCCAAGAGCTCCGTAACAGGTAGGTCTTCTTGGCCAAGCTGCACCCCCGATGATCAGCAATATACCAAGGAAACCAACGGATGGAAACCCAAATCCCATCTTATAAAAACAACTACCAATACATAGTAGAAGTACAAATGTACACGTAACGTTAGTTACGCTAACAGAACTTTGAACAGATACGCAGACAAAACACGGTTAATAAATACATTGAAAACACATAAGGTGAATGTATACCCTAAACACATAATGTTTAATGTATGCCCTGTATTGTTTCTTTCGTTCGACTGTCCGATGACCAGGGGCTGCCGTCTGCGATGCCGTAAGAAACAGAACTCCGAAAGGAACAGGTAGGTCTCCTTGGCTAAGTTGCACCCCGATGATCAGCAGTGCGCCAAGCAAGAAACCCGAATCCCATTACGCTGGCTTACAAAATCATTATCTATCGATGCTTTACTACATAGAAGTACATGTAATATTAGTTAAACTATATGACACTAACACATTTGAACAGATACGCAGACAAAATACAGTTAACAAATTAAAACACATAATATAATGTTGAATGAATGCCCTGTATTGTTTCCTTCGTTCGACTGTCCGGCGACCAGGAGCGGCCGTCAGCGATGTTCCTCCAAAGAGTTCCGTTAGGAACAGGTAGGTCTTGTTGGACCCCTCTGGCTCTGCATCCCCGCCGACCAGCAGCGTCATTTCAAGTGAAGCCAGACGATGAAAACCTGAATCCTAGATATCGTCTAGAAAAGTAGCTATGAATATGATATCAATACCAATAACGTTACATTGAGCATCATTCTAGCTAGAAATACAGGTTATGACCGAGCAGATATAACTTTGATATCGTTTTACATTATACATAATGTAACGTTATATTGAATATATTCAGACTTGCGAAGAAAAAGGTGTCTAAATCTAGGATCGCTGCAAGGTTGAATGGATTCCCTGCAGCAAGGTTGCGCCATGTGTCCATTGTCCGACGACCAGGAGAGGCTGACATCGATGTTCCGACACAGGAGCTCGTCAGCAACCGGTAGGTTTTGTTGGCCCCTGCACCCTGGACGACCAGCAACGTCATCCCAAATCAAGTCGGCGGATGAAAACCTGAATCCTAATCCTCTAGAAAAGTAGATATCAATGCCTACTACGAAGGAGTATAGCTTTATCTAGGAATTATGGACGGGCATTATATAGTTTTACACATGTATACAATATATAACCAATTCACGCAAATCCTGCATGTCTTATATTTCCACTTTCAAGAGGAAAAAATGTCACATTAACGATTATTCAACACTAGCTAACTTTAACGCCATTCCTTTCCCTTTTTTTTTCTGGTAAACGCGAGTTACCCAGCACTTCGCTGTCTGAATGCCTCTAGCTGCCGACAAAGACAAGAATAATTACTAGTACATTGCGTTGGAACATTCATAATGCTTAACGTTCCATAACTCACAACAGCGAATGAGCTTAGAATGAGTTCAAAACTATTGCAAGAATTATTACAACATGCAACAGTTGGGTTGGAACCGTCGACTTGTAGGTCTCGGAACGCCGGCTGACCTAAACTTTCTTCAGCAACATCATTGCGTCTCTAGCATTTCGTAGTTTTACACATGTATACAATATATAACCAATTCACGCAAATCCTGCATGTCTTATATTTCCACTTTCAAGAGGAAAAAATGTCACATTAACGATTATTCAACACTAGCTAACTTTAACGCCATTCCTTTCCCTTTTTTTTTCTGGTAAACGCGAGTTACCAGCAACTTCGCTGTCTGAATGCCTCTAGCTGCCGACAAAGATTAGACCTTCAATTACTGCTGATTACAAGTTCATAGTCATTTCTAAGAATCAAATCGTCACAACAATAAAACAAGGAGCCTTGCAAAATCCTTTGTTTGCAAGGCTTGGCTTGTCTGCATGTACCATTATGCCGAAGTGGTCCCGTGGAAAGAAAACTTTTCTCTTCAAGGCTCATTTCTTTGACCAAAGAACAACTTTGTGTAGTGTCTAATTGACAGAAATCCATTTAATTAAAATTAATCGTTCCTATATCACAATCACTATATGATATACTATACATCAGAATACACGTTTCCATATTTTACCATATTACTTTAAAAGTGGAGTCGTCCACTGACCCCTTGTGACCTTGTTTTCCTGCTGCTGCTGCGACGGCCATCTTGAAGAAATTACGCGAAACACGATTTTCACATCAACAACAACAATGATTGTTTTTTGTCGCGGAATACTAAAATTGGTCCTGCTAACATACATTTCAAGAACTTAAGATAATCAGATACAAGACTAGATTGTTTGCTTGTGAAATCTGCCGTAGTTTTCTAGTCCGTCTACATAGAAATGACGATGTAACGTTAGAGTAGAGCCGATTTCGTGTCGGTTTATCCTGGGTTTACGCAAGTACGCTATCTACGGGTCATTGACCCTTAATGTCTTGCGTTGTTCGATGTCATTTCGGTCCTCAATCAAAGAACGTGTAACAGTTTTACGTCGACTTTTCTTAACCCTTCTGTTTGTAATTTATTCGGCTACTTATTTGATGTTGTTCATGATTTGGGACCGCACCGCCACGCGGTCAGACGTTCTCTGAGTTGCGCTCCCGCCACGCTTTTCCAGCCCCCATATTATCTACAATTTATCAATGAATACGTGATAATAAGGACGATCAATTGTCATGTTGATTGCATTGTGTAATCACTGCTCATTAACGACCAAAATTTGCGTAAGATTTCTTACGTAGAAGGCTTTCGCATGGGTGTTTCGATTACGCAGGGGGATATTTCGCAGTGCGTTACGCAAACTTTCGCAGTGCGTTCTGCGAAATTTCGCAGTGCGTTACGCAAAATTACGGACTGCGTTCTGCGAAATTTCGGAGTGAGTTCTGCGAAATTTCGCAACACGTTTCGCGCAAACTGACGTATATTTCGGGAGCGCCGCTGTAGCTGCAGTGCAAAGTGGACCAGTCATTTTTGCCCTGAAGAAGGTGACATTCCTAGAAACATGAGCTTATGTAAATCGTTGGTTGTCATGTAGCCATTCACCAACCTGATAAAATTGTTCATGGACATAATTATCATCATATGATGTGCAGCTAATTGATGCTTGTTTCACGTACCCCTGCAAGCTGCTAGGTTAGGTTGAACATCTACACATGGTAAGTTCTGCAGGTCCTACAGTTTTGAATGAGATCGCAAGGTGGCATTGTTGATAAACTTGCTCTGCATTTGTGCATGAAGGCAACACAACATGCAACTTTTATTCTGATAAGAAAACTAAATTCTATTCCTACTGCAATGATGTTCAGGAGCCATACCTAGATCAGGATGATTGGCAGGAAGAAGACAGTGACAGAAAAGGCAACTCTTGTTTTTAGCACCAATCACTTGTTGGCATGTGTTGCACCAACTTGGTACACTTTGAAAAAGCATGTCCTAGAGACCATGGATAACAATTCACTGCCCCAAAACCGCCGTGGGACTACTTTTGTGCCCAACCATGTTAAGAGTGCACATGCACCTATTTCTGATGTATCCAACTAGTTTACGATGATTGCACCATTGCACTGTCTCTGTTTGTCTATGTTACAGTAATGTCAGTGCATGGCAGTTTCAAAGGAAAGACTCTGATCGGTGGTCCTGACAATACGTTACAAAGATTCAGAATCAGAAGAACCCACTACCTTTTTTTACGCTAAAATCGAGGAAGGCAAATGCATGAAAATTGGTCACCTGACTACAAATTACATGAATAAAATGCCCACCCCTACCAATTATGGGAAATCAAAATAGGCTGCCTATGTCTTATGGAAAAGGGGCATGCAGACCCTCTTTGAACTTTGACTGAAAAAGATTGTCATTGACATATATGCAAAAAAGTGCTCTGCAACCTTTAAAAAGAAGAGACCGTACAAAAAAGTTGAGAGGAAGAATGTCTTAAAAGGAAAAATATGTGAAATAAAGAATTAATGAACGGAAGAAAATTGCAATAACATTTCTGCACACACCTCACAATCCTTGTTGACCAGTCACCAAAACTACACACCAACCTGTCCTTGGTGCTGATTTTTGTGTTGTTGTTCCCACAGGCTGTCCATGGTGCAGGAGAGGCTGAAACTGGTCAGAACCAGTCCCAGCTGGACTCAGGCGGCCCCCAATTGACCGTCTCTCGCCACTCCACACCACAATCAGGTGTCGCAGTCATAAAAATCGTCCAAGGTGACAGAGGTCCGCGCAGCAGGGATGAGTATGTCATTTCTTTTAATTTTTTTCACCATAACACCCCAGTTTATAGAATGGTATCAGCCACGTTGTTGCATGCTATACTGTTGATTCAGACTATTCCATTCTAATAAAAGTGAGAAAAGTAAAAGAAAAATGCTGTCATCTGGTTTAGCGCCAGTGCTGTCTCAAGGATCTTTCCCTTTGTCCATCCTGAAACTCACTGTTCCAACAAGAACAGAAAAAATTCCACCCTGTCCATCTAAAATTCTGAGCCTTTATAAGTTCTGAATGACAAATTTTAGAAGAAAAATTTACAACATGGGCTCCCAAACAATGTGTGGGACAGAAAAGAATTAAAGCTGGAGACAGCCCAGTCTAGCAGCTAGTTTGAACTTTCTAACTTCCAAGTTATTTATGCTCACTTATTCCATACAGCAGCCTTCGAGTACTTTATACTGTCATACTCCCCATGATAGAAAAGCAAGATGCCATTTTTTGTTCATATACCCTTTGTGTACTTCCAACAGCTTATGTTGTAACAGTTTTCTTCATATACATCTTTCTGATTGAGTACTATAAATGCAGAATTTTTTACAGTGGTTTTATGTTCATCACAAACTTAATACCGCAGCAAAACTACTTATTTTGTCTTCTACCTTTGTTTTAACCAAACTTGAAAACCACTGCAAAGACTTTATTTTCTCACTACCACTAAATTTAATACCTACAAAATGAAATGCAGTTACAGTAATTCTCTTTGTTTCCTATTCAGTGTTTTCAACACCAACTTTGAGAATCCAGAGGAGGATGAGGGTGAGGCACAACAACAAATTCAATCAACTGCACAATTTGAGGAGGGAGAGGGACAAGACGGAGAATGGATTCCTCAGGATGGCGAGGACGATGACGAAAATGATGATGATGATGGACATGGCGGAAACAATGTTGTCGAGGGAGAATCGTTCACAAGGAGCTATGGAGAGTTCAATGTCACGGTCAGAACTGTGGAGAAAAATGGAGACTCCCTCCAGCCTGAGTCAGGGGACAGAGGAGAGGGGAGGGCGGGGAGGAGAAAACAGGACAACAACAGGACGATGATAGGAGGGCTCAGGAGAAAAGGAAAACCAGAGGGTGGCTATCTGGAACCAGAAGGATCTATAGGTTAGAACATATGATGTGTATTATTTATTCTTGGGTGGGTGATGATACAAAGATCAAATGGAAATCCCTCTCATTGCGTAATACCTATACTATAACATTTTCAAGGAAAGTCACACCTTCAACATGTTTCAACAACACCTTCAACAACGGACCATGTTTTGTTGAACACAGAGCATTACTTTTAGACTTTGAGAAGCTGTCAGAAAGGATTTGCCATCTTTCTTCAGCTTTAAATAGGTAGTCATCTGACCTGGGAAGGGTCACAAGGTCACGTGATACAAGAGTGTTGTAGGTGGGGGGGGGGCAGACTTTGGCAGCCTTCATCCTGGTTTGAATTGTATGGAAGGGGAGCGGAATCTGATGTGACCTCTTTGACCCTCTGCTCAAACTATCTCATGTCTCTGTTGATGATGGTGACATAGAAAATAGTAAAGGTTTATCTTGTGCTTCTTTCTGCTGCATATGCCCATAGCTAATACAAATTTGGTGATGAAAGGCTACCTTAGCAGATTGATGGTTGACTCAGCCTATTTCTTGTATACTATAAGTAAATCCCACACTGAAAAAATTGACTGCTCAATGTTTAAGGTGGGAGGGGTGATGCAGACTTAGCAGCTGCTACAGAAGAGTACTACAGACAGCTGCATGAAGGGCAGGGTGATGAGGAGGAGCAGGATGAGGAGGACACAGGAGATGGAGCAGGGAGCAATGAGGATGATGCAACAAGGAAGTATCCATTCCTAAAGGTACAATACACTGATCATGAGTACTTCAAATAATGCATAGAAGTTCTTTTCATACCACAATCTTGTAGGCATACAAGTTTATGTATTGGTGCTACAGATATATTGTTTTTGTTTATCTATTTGTTTGTTTGTCCTTGTTTGTGCGCAATTCTTGTTCTGTATATATAGTTCAAGGTTGACCTCAGTGGGTGAAAATGGTGTAACAGGAGACTTGTAGGATGAGAAGGCTGGTTTGGCCTGGGTCCAAAGTTGTTGCCAAGGGCTTGACTTGGGTTCAAAGTCCCACATTAAGGCAGTAAAATGTATCGACAGAATCACAAATTATAACAGATTGCCTTAGTTTAGTAATATTCACAAATGAAAGGAATACAGTATTCACAGAATATTCACAAATTAAAGTGATTGGAATATTCACAGAATATTCACAAATTAAAGTGATTTCAAGTAGGTATGAGATCTTCAATGTCTTGTTTACACTTGGATCAATCTAATTTTGGATGTACATATTTTTCGTCTGCAGAAGTTCATGTACACCTTCATGTCATCAAGACAACAGCAGATCTTTGAAAGAAAGTTTGATGAGATTGACCTCGAAGGTCAAGGGGTCATCACCATGGAAACACTGAAGAGCAGGATGTTTGGGAACTTGAAAGAGAGAGACCTGGATCTTCTTATGAAGGTAATTTGGATTCATGCGCCTTCAACTGCTGGTATTAACCGATAAAGTTGGTAATAGACCA
This sequence comes from Branchiostoma floridae, assembly GCF_000003815.2. Taxonomy (NCBI): domain Eukaryota; kingdom Metazoa; phylum Chordata; class Leptocardii; order Amphioxiformes; family Branchiostomatidae; genus Branchiostoma; species Branchiostoma floridae. The sequence continues at coordinate 23,182,429 of NC_049984.1, read as the reverse complement.
ATTCTGACTGTCCATCACAATTAGCAGTTCAACCAATGATAGCATGGCAGTTAGCATGTTTGACCAATGAGTGAGCGGCTATATGTTCGTCAAATATTGATTGTATTTTTATATGTATGTGGATGGATGGGGCTGTGGGATTGGTCCATTGTATCAACTATTTGAGTTATGATTTCGGTTACTAATAATCTCCTAATAACTCCCCCAGAATGGACTCCATAGAAATTGTTTGAAACAGTACAGCTATGATGAGTTTTTCTTCCTGATGAAAGATATGTTAGTTACTGAGTGTTGAAAAATACTTGTCATGCTTTTTCAACTTTAGAACTGAGAGACTGCGTAAAGAACCAATATAGATGAGATCCATGTTTTTCCACTACACTCTAGGTGTTCGACTTAAACAGCGACAAAACGATAGACAAGCGTGAGTTTGTGACGGTTGCTGCTCTCAACGACAAGCTGAGGGGAATAACGTAAGCACACCCTTTCATTCTTAGACTCTCTCTTCTGTTGGTCCACATTCTTAGCACCCTTTCCTAGATGCATTGTATCTATCAGAAGTATTTTTTTGTATCCCTGCCTTATGGAGAAACCATATCCATTTCTTTATACTGTCCCAATTTTCAGTTATAGTAGGAAGTCTGTCCTTGTGGTCACAGCATACAGAACACCATTTGTATGATGCTGTATCTTCTGCTGTTTGTAGTTGGGAAATGTATCTCTTTACTTTTTGTTCATCTGTCCTGTACATATTTTGCTCCTATGTCTCTGTCATTGGGTAGTTTGACACTTATGATGTTATAACTGAGTGGTGTTTGCAAGGACTGGTAGTAAAGCGGGTATCTCACTGGACTAAGCCTGTTTGCGACAAATTATCGCCGCAATGTTGCAAACATTTTCGTCCATTTTGGCTGGCAGTCACATTGACATGTAAGGTTCAGGTAAAATGCGTGACCTCTACAATCAAAATGGCGGTACCCAAAATGTCACATCCTCAGTTGCAGTTGCTAATTAGATACAGGACAACTTTATTGGAAATTGCATTGTGGCGACAGTGACTGCTGCATTAAAAACCAAAATGTACAATGATAAATCAAAAGATAAGATGCATTAAAAAGAGATGTGCCATGATTGCACCAGTCCTGTTGGCATCTACATTTTGTAGTTTGCGCCTATTTGTTTCATTTTGCTAATTGCAATTTTTTTTTCAATTTAAACCAAAAATTGCAGTTTGAGGCCATGAATTCCATTGGCACTGGTCACCAATTTGGCACCTGTTTGCAACCTGGATTTGGCATAACAGTCACCAACAGACCTGGCTCATTGAGATATACCCGCTTAAGGGTGATAGTGGTGTCTTCTTTAACCCTCTGCACCTGCTGTCTCTCACTAGGGGTGAAATGAACTTACTTGATGTATTTGCTGACAGGGAGGACACAAGGTACCAGGGTGTGATGTGACGTGGTGTGAAACTAACAGTATTGAGTGTCGAAAATGCCACACATTAGCCTGAGTACCATCCAGAAAGTCTTTATTACCTGGATGTCTAACCCTCATCGAAGAAGTATTGAAGGTGGTGTGGCTGTTGAGGAGTCAATCAAAATATGCTAGCAGCTGATTGCTGTGTTGTGGTGTGCTGATTTGTGTACAGTACCTGAGACTGTTACAAATTTAACCATTTTAAATGTATGGTAACTTACTACTGTTTCTTGAACGGATCATTGATAATTTTTGTTACTCTTGCAGTACACTAAGCCCCAATGATCCACTGGAGCTGAATCTTGACAAACTGGCATTCCACATACAGGCCTACAAGGAGATGTTTCAGGTACGTCACTGGATAACTGTTTATAATCAGCGGCCCGTGTGATCATTGTGTCATATACCTGAGCTGGCATAATGTTTGATACTGCTGTTCTGGACCATCCTACATAAGTCTTGTATCCAATGGAAAATTCAGTCATTTTAATGCACTTTGCATGCACCAAATGCACCATTGTCTATTATTCAATTACAGGATGTTGTAATTAATGTTGTTGGAAATTTTAGTTGAAGACAACTTCTTTTGCTCTTGCATTACAATTTTCCTTTTTCTGATGGGAATGACACAGTGTATTCTGCGGCGCCTTAAGTCCCTGGAGCGCTCCTACGACATGTACATGTACCATTTTTTGTACAACGTGTATTCACTGATTCTGCTACTAGTAACTTCAGAATGACCCCCAAGAGCCCAGTCAGCACATGTGCGTAACTGTTTACAATTGCAGGAAATCTAAACAGTAACTGTTTGTAACACCTGCATCACCTGGCCCTCCCCTGCAGGTGGTTGACACAGACGGAGACGGGCGCCTGACTATGGAGGAGATCATGCTGCTGCTGTCAGCAGGTGTGGGCACGCAGGTGGGGACAGACAAGGACCTGGTCAGGGCCATCATCAAGGTGCTGGACAAGGATGGAAATGGTAGGTTTTATTTGATTCATGATTTCAGAATTTGTTGCCAGTCCAGGGCCCAAAATAACTTTTTCTGCATACCTGCGCTGGTGCAGGTAACATTGATAATTACCTGCACCAGACAAATTTTACCTGCACCACTATGACTTAAGGAGCTATGTATCATACTAAAATTGTTCAGGAACCATTGCTATTTCTTTTATACTTTATAGTTGTTAACAGTCAATGCAGCTGATAACAATCCACATACACCTACACATGTACATCATAAGACATTTATGTATGATACCCAGTACATGGACCATGCAGCACAGGTAAGGTGCAGGTACTAGACAACAGAAATACCTGCACAGCTCAAAGGCACAAACCTGCATATGCAGGTGGTATTTCAAGCCCTGTATATGAACATATCTGCATTTTTGTTTTGACACCTTACAAAAGAAGACTAACAGGTGTGAAATTTAGAGGCATTGCCTCACTTTCAAAACTCATATTCATACTACTGTGTTGTTGTCCATGCCTTGCCAACTAGACTGTCCATGGTGCTGATTTTATTACTGTTATTTGTATACAAGGATCAAATTTTCAACGACCACTGTCGCCTTCTTTGTCAATACTAACGACCAATCAGTTCAGAACATAATCTCGTGAGAGTTACAGACACGTGATCTTGTTAACAAGTGATCTTAGGGATACGTGACGTTAGCAATTGGTCAAGCGTGTACACGCTGACACACACACACTCACATGCACATTTGACCACTGTCACTGTTACATCATTGCAATCTCGCATATACAATCGAGTCTTGGGTCTCAAATAACACCAAGTAGCATACAGTTTGTATATGTTCAGCTACATTGTTACAAAGGAATTTGACATATGATCATTGATTTATATATTAGATAATAAGTGAAATAATGAATGTTTGTTTTTCAGGCTCTATAGACTTTGTGGAGTACCTCTCCTTCATCCCCTTCTTCCTCCACATCCATCAGCACATCGTCAAGCGACCAATCAGCATCACCGACGTGGAGAACGCCCGCCAGGCGGTCCAGAAGGCTCTGTCCAGGAGAAGTCTATGATCACAGCGGTCACTGTTGTAGTGACCGCTCAAAGGAAAATGGTCACAGTAGACAGATGGGCACAGGGTTGTAGCCAGCACCCGTCCTTCCATCCTTTGACAGAATTTTGGACCTGGGGACGGAAAAAATTTTGCCCATTTCGTCCTCTGTGATGGACAAAATCGATATGTAAAGATATAATAAAACGGTCTCCCTTGTGTAATTATTCACCACAACAGAAGCCGTTGAACAACTTAGTCTACCAGCAAATCGTACACCTCAAAATGCAGGAAATAGTGTTTCAGAGGGTCTAGGTTTCAAAGTCCGGGGGGACGTTGCGCCTATAGGATTCAAAATCAAGGGGACGGAAAAAGATTTCAGGCTGGCTACAACCCTGGATGGGCATGACAGGATTCTTAAAACTGAATATCAAAATGTAAAGGACCAACAAAAGTGGTCACATTGCAATGCATTGGCCATGTGGCCTTGTTTGGATTTGGTCACTTAGAGGTTGTTAAACTGTACAGTGTGGAAAGTGCATATAGTATGGGCTGTATATTTTATTTTTATTAGTGCAAGCATTGCTGACATGTCATGCTTGCCATTAATGTTTTATTCTAATTAGGGGGCTGTTGAAGTGTTTGTAATCAATAAGTTTTGTTGGAAGTATCATTGTTAAGGGTGGTTATTTGGAAAGTGTAAAATCACAGCTTGTCTGCATGCTATTGAATGTTGTTTTAAAGGTGGATACTCAATATTTTCAGCAGCATCATCTTCACTGCATATCAGCAGTCATGTTTACATTAGGGCTTGTAGGAACACTACAAACTAGGTTATTTAGTATAATTTTATCTCAGATAACAAAGTTTTTTATTCACAATCACGTTTTCAAGAGACATTTCGATGACCATCTGCTATCTTCTTCAGGGCAGTTATGACCGGTTCACTTTGACCTGCAGCTAGGTGTCATTGCTAACAATGCAATGCCAGTAAAGCACTGGAATTTTTGCCCTGAAGATTACATATGATCAACATTCAATATCGGCTCTTGATAAACATGATTGTGGTTGTGAAGAAAGACCTTTGTTATGCAGTCGTTCACCAACCTAATGAAACTATTCATGATTGTTCTTTATCCCATAGTAAAAAGTGTGTTGCACAGCTTTAACATGACGTGTGTACTAAAGATGCGACAAAGTGCTTTTAGAAATGCCAATGATTGCAATTATTTTTATTGTATAGAAACGCTTCTGTGAACACTTAGAAGGACTTGACAATCCTGTTATAAGAAAGACATTACTTCATTTATTTAGTAGCCTGCTCAAAAGACACATACAAGTCACATACTGAGTCTTATAGAACCCTGTTAGAGTGTCTTTTCTATTATACTAATTTATTATAAGAGTTGATTTCTTTATTATATAATTATACATTGTATTACAGAATCATATTATTGTGCCATATGGGGGTGTATTGGTGTAAATTTATAATAAGACAATTTGGATAAGGCCACACTAATTTAAATCCTTCCTTGTCTGGGTTTTGTTCATTTTTTATGTGCTGCTTGTAAAGACTGCGTCTGCTGCTTTTCATTGTTGTACATAAATCACTTTATGACTGTAATGTTGAACAAAGGAATTTGTATAATGGATATCTAAAATGGGAAGGTAAGGAAGCCACATTGGAAATGAATTCAATAATACCAGTGTTACAGCATTCCAAAAGCAGTGGGGATTGTAAGCCACATACGGTATACTGTATGGTATTTACCATTATATAATTACCTGCATGTATGCAGGTATGGTTTTGATGCTGGTGGGAACTTTTCGGTAGCCGGGGATGTAGGGCGCTGTATCTCGTGAACGGATGGTGCGAGCACGACGATTTTTGGTACGTGGGTTGGGGGTGGTAGCCTAACACTCAGGTTTGATTTTGGGCCTCCTGGCGTTTGAACTTGACATTGCAGGTGGCATTTTTGGTGTTTTTGGGGCACTTTTGGCGCTGTGTGTCCGGAACGATACGCGCGATTGCGAAGAT